>NC_048298.1:326422345-326628525 GCF_013100865.1 Trachemys scripta elegans | reverse complement strand
CTGTGGTGCGGAGCGGGTGTAGTGTAGTCGCGCGAATGCAGCTTCTAAACTGAAGGACTGACAGGCTCCGGTGCGGTGGGATGGTTCTTTCAACGGAGCCTGTCACCCCTCCTGATAGGGACTGTGTGTATGGGGGTACTATGTGACTTTGTGGCGGGGGGGGACGCTTACAGATCCCCTGCTGTGTGGCTCTGTGATCCTGCCTAAGGACCGCCGCTTCAGATCTCTAACTGCCCTCCCGTGCCACAAAGTCACAGAGCAACCCACTTCCCACCACATAACATGAAAAGAACCTCCCAGACTAACCAGGGTAAGTAGTCACTGCATCACTGCACTATGTATGTGCCCTGCTGCTGTGCCTGCCCCCGACTATGTACCCTGCCAAAGGTGACTGTCCTGTCCAATTACCAACCCCCTTTCCCCCCCTCCTCCAAAAGAACATGATGGAAACAGTAGTTAACAGAAACATATTTTTTATTAACAACTACACAGGGGACTGGGAAGTGAAACTTGGACGGGGGCTTGTGTCAGGCGGGAAGGAAAGAACTTGTCAAACTTTGGGGACTGAGAGCCTTCTGCTGCTCGAGCTCTCTGCAGGGGTGCAGTGAGAGTTAGCAGGGACTCTGCCGCCTCTCCTTCTGTGCACTTTGGGTGAAGGGAGTATGGGACTTGGTGGCGGGGGAGGGCGGTTAGAGATGGACTGCAGCGGGGCTCTGTCCTCCTGCCTCCGTTCCTGCAGAACATCCACAAGGCGCCGGAGCGTGTCCGTTTGCTCCCTCAGTAGTCCAAGCAGGGTTTGAGTCGCCTGCTGGTCTTCCTGACGCCACCTCTCCTCCCGATCCATGTTGGCTTGGTGCATTTGGGACAAGTTCTCCCGCCACTGGGTCTGCTGTGCTGCCTGTGCTCTGGAGCAGGCTATAAGCTCGGAGAACATGTCCTCCCGTGTCCTCTTCTTCTTATGCCTAATCCTCCCTAGCCTCTGGGAGTGTGATGACAGGCTAGGTTGTGAGACAGTCGCAGATGGGGCTGTGGGAATGGGAAAAAGGGAGTGAATTCCTCAGAAACATAAATGTAGTTGTGAACAAAGAACATAGTCTTTCTCTGTGAACAGGACCATGCACAGCACCTATCACATGCGCACTCAGCACAAGGTCGAATTCTCGGCCTTCGCATTCACTGTCTGTGGTTTTGCAGAGCACTTTTGAGAACCCTGTCAGGACAACGGAATTTCTGTTGCAGGCAGACATGGTAAGCCGTAGATTCGTGGCAGCTTAAAACTTTAATATTAGCAATGGCCTCATTTCACATTGAAATCAATGTCGGTCCCTGCTGCCAGCAATCCGGCAAGCAGGAAGTTTGCTCCTGTCCCACACCCTCGCGGCTGTCCCCGGGAACGATCCCTTTCGGCTGACCCTTTCCCGCCTCCACCGCGTGGCTGCAAACCAGCCAACACTAATAACATTCCCCTACCTCATTCAAAGCAGGTCTTCATGAGCGACATCACCCTCATGAGGATCTCTGAGAGCGACAGACAGAGAATGCTCCGGGAAAGCCTCCAAAGACCAGGGCCGTATGCCGCCATGCTGTGCCAAGCAATGATTCCGGAGTACTTGCTAGTCTCGTGGCGCGGCAACGTGTCCTACTACGGAGGACCCAATAAGGCCGCTCTCCCCAAGAACCTAATGCAGCGGATTTCAAATTACCTGCAGGAGAGCTTCCTTGAGATGTCCCAGGAGGATTTCTGCTCCATCCCCGGACATATAGACCGCATCTTACTGTAGCTGCAGTAGCAGGGACTACACAGTAGAGCGGCTTGGGCAGGACAATCATGCAAAACCGGACATTGCTAGATTTTTTTGAAATACTTGCACTGCCCATGACTGAACCGTTAAGTTATTCAAAGTAATCATGAGAAACCCATTTTTTACATTGTTAATAATCATGTTCTGTTACAAATAAATGTTTAGATGTTTACAACACTTACTGGATGATCCTTCACCAGATTCTGTGTCCGGGGTAACGGCTGGGGAGGGTTGGTAGGGGATCTCTGTAAGGGTGATGAAGAGATCCTGGCTGTCGGGGAAATCAGCGTTGTGAGCGCTGTCGACTGCCTCGTCCTCCTCATCTCCTTCCTCATCTTCCCCGTCCGCTAACATGTCCGAGGATCCGGCCGTGGACACTATCCCATCCTCAGAGTCCACAGTCAGTGGTGGGGTAGTGGTGGCGGCCGCACCGAGGATGGAATGCAGTGCCTCGTAGAAACGGGATGTCTGGGGATGGGATCCGGAGCGTCCGTTTGCCTCTTTGGTCTTCTGGTAGCCTTGCCTCAGCTCCTTGATTTTCACGCGGCACTGCGTTACATCCCGGCTGTATCCTCTCTCTGCCATGTCTTTAGAGATCTTCTCATAGATCTTTGCATTCCGTCTTTTGGATCGCAGCTCGGAAAGCACGGACTCATCGCCCCACACAGCGATGAGATCCAAGACTTCCCGATCAGTCCATGCTGGGGCCCTCTTTCTATTCTGAGCTTGCACTGCCATCAGTGCTGGAGAGCTCTGCATCGTTGCCAGTGCTGCTGAGCTCGCCACGATGTCCAGACAGGAAATGAGATTCAAACTGGCCAGACAGGAAAAGGAATTCAAATTCAAATTTTCCCGGGGCTTTTCCTGTGTGGCTGGTCAGAGCATCCGAGCTCGTACTGCTGTCCAGAGCGTCAACAGAGTGGTGCACTGTGGGATAGCTCCCGGAGCTATTAACGTCGATTTCCATCCACACCTAGCCTAATTCGACATGGCCATGTCGAATTTAGCGCTACTCCCCTCGTCGGGGAGGAGTACAGAAGTCGAATTAAAGAGACCTCTATGTCGAACTAAATACCTTCGCGGTGTGGACGGGTGCAGGGTTAATTCGATGTAACGGCGCTAACTTCGACATAAACGCCTAGTGTAGACCAGGCCTCAGGAAACGGAGGCGTGACCCTGCTGTAGTTGGCCCACCTGCCACCAGAGGGCGCTACGACTGTGGAGTCTCTCTCATATTTTAGGGAGCAACGCTGCTACGTGGAGACACTAGACGGTCTACTACAGGGGTCAGCAACCTTTCAAAGAAGAACAGCCCTTTTTTGTTTTTGTCTTTGACCAAAATACTTCGAGAGTCACATCACACACAAAGCTACTTATAGAGTCAGAATTTATCAACTAATAATATTTGAACATATTAGAGTTATTACTGCTCAACAATACTTTTAATGCGACTTCTGCTGTTTGAATTTGAATATAAACAGGAAGAGGCTCTGGGCTGGGGATTGGGGTGCAGGAGGGGGTGCGGGGTCTGGGAGGGAGTTTGGGTGCAGGAGGGGGTTCTGACCTGGGGCAGAGGGTTGGGGTTCAGGAGGGGGTAAGAGGTGCAGGCTTGGGCCGGGAGGTGCTTACCACAGGCGGCTCCTGGCCAGCGGCGCAGCAGGGCTCAGGTAGGCTGCTTGCTTGCCTTGGCCCCACACCGCTACCGGAAGTGGCTGGCTGCTGGCATGTCTCTATGCGCCTCTGGTGAGGGGAGGTGGCTCTGTGCACTGCCCCCGCCCCCAGCACCTCCTCACAGCTCCCATTGCCCATGAACCGGCCAATGGGAGCTGTAGGGATGATGCAGGCGCAGGCAGCGCACAGAGACCTGCTGCCCCCCTCCCTCCAAGAGGCACGCAGAGATGTGCCAACAGCCAGCCGCTTCCAGGATCAGCGTGAGGCCAGAGCCCTGCTGAGCCGCTGGCCGGGAGCCTCCTGTGATAAGTGCCTCCCAACCAGAGCCTGCACCTCGCCCCCCCTCAAAAAACCAGGGAACAGCCAAAGAGCCGCAGGTTGCCGACCCCTGGCGTACTAGGTCATACATCTGTCTGTGATGGATATGGGGTAAACAAGCCAGTAAAGCCAACACAAAATAGTAAAGAGTCAAATTCAAGCCCTCACATTGTTAGAAGCACAGAGCAATCAGAAGTCAGAGACAGGAGATTTTTTTTTAAGAAAATGGGACTGTGCACGGAGGAATAGGGTCCTTCTAAAACAGCGGTTCTCAACCCGTGGCCCAATTAGCCCAGCTCAGCTGTGTGCTAAAGGTCGGCCTGCATGCTGGAGTCCACCAGGTTCCTGGGCTGCCTCGCCACCCAGTGCAGTGGAGTCAGGGAGCCAGGGTCACCAGCCTGGCCCCGGGGGGTGGGAGGGGCTGCCATGACAGGCGGTCAGGACAGCTGCAGTGGCCCAGGTAACACATTGTGGGCCGCATACATAGTAAGTTGAGAACCACTGTTCTAAAGGAAGAGAGCCAAGCTGACACTTTGCAATAGAGTGGAGCTGAAAATGCAATCTTCTTTCCTAGTCACAAAAAAGATCCAGAATACTCAACATGCCATGCCATGCCCAGCATTTCCACTTGTCCTCTTCATTCAGCATGAGAAGTTGAACAAGCATCAGTCCTTAGGGATAAAGTGACTTCTGTGAACAATACACAAATCAATAATTTTGACTATAACTGTGAGCCTCATCAATAGAGCATCTGGAAGGCCCATTGTCCCACATGGGGACAGATCCCCCCCCCCCACACACACACACACCCATTTCTACATTACTAATTACCACTTTCTATCTTTGCAAACCATTGTCTGCAGCCAGGACATCAGCCTGCAGCCATTTTTACCAATGCTAAAGAAATTCAATAGCCATTAGCCACTAAATCCAGACTTGCAGGAGCCAATTGCAAGGGGTACAGCAAGAGCTGTTTTCCCAGCAGTGAATAGCACAGGCAACCCAAGGGATTTAAAGAGAGGGTCACTTCAGGTATTCTATAGCATAGACTCGATGGTGTCTTCAGAGACCGTGGATTCGCAGTTTAGGAGGCTCTCAAAGTGCTCCTTCCAGCGTTGTTTAATGGTTAGAGGAATAATTTTGCCAGTCACAGAATGCAGTTCTTTTCTGTTGAATTAATGCTAGGATTTCCTCCTTAATTTTGTCAAATCAGTCTTGGTGCCGATGAGTGGAATATCCCATAGTTTCAGCACTTGCACTGTGAATGGGGGTATTTTTAAGTTGATCCCAGTGCTCTTGAACGTCCATGATGTTATCAGGCAAGTTAGAGAGTTTTCCAGCAATCCCTGTCTGAGACATCTGGCAGCTGGCTGAGAATCATAGAATATCAGGGTTGGAAGGGACCTCAGGAGATCATCTAGTCCAACCCCCTGCTCAAAGCAGGACCAATCCTCAACTAAATCAACCTTGGTCCTGAAGTGCTTTGACATTGTACTGCTTTCGCTTAGTCTTTGGGTGTTTGCGGTGTGGTGGAGCGAGCTGCAGAGACATGACTGATCTTACTAATCGATGGTCTGTCCAACAGTGATCTGTACCTCTCATGGCTCATGTTATACGGACATCGGCGTAATCTCCAACTCTGACTATAACTGTCAAGGAGGTGCCAGTGTTTGGACCGAGGATGTTTCCAGGTTTTACTCTGCCTGAAGATGGTATTTGTGATGAGCAGGTCATGCTCCACACATTTGCTGAAGAGGAGAACATCATTGGGGTTTACCTTTCCCACCCCTTCTTTGCCTATTGTGCAGCTCCAGAGTTGGGAGTCCCGTCCGACTCTGGAATTGAAATCTCCCAGGAGGATCTGTCTGTCTTAGGTGAGGACTGCATCAAAAGCGCTATAGAACTGCTTATTGTCTTCCTCATCATCAAGCGTTGGGGCGTATGCACTGATGACTGTGGCATATTGGTTGTTGCGGAGCTTGAGCCGAAGAGTCACGAGGTGCTCGTTGGTCCCCACAGGAACCTCCAAAAGCTGACTGGCGATCTTATTTTTCATGGCAAAGCCAATCCCATGAATGCGTCTCTCCTCAGGTGGCTTTCCTTTCCAAAAGAAGGTGCAGCCACCTCCCTCCTCTTTTAATTGGCCCTCATCGGCCTGGTGGGTCTCACTAAGAGCTGTGATGTCAATGTTGAGTCTTGCCAGTTCTCTGGCAATTATGGCAGTTCTTCTTTCTGGGCATTCACTGTGCTGAGAGTCCATAGGGTGCGGACATTCCAGATGGCGAAATTCATGGTCTTACAGTTCTTGTTTCGGCCGCGGAGTTGAGCGATCCCACTGGATATGACCATCCAGTAGGAAGAGTGTGAGACAGCCTGTGTTTGGGGCACCTTTTCTAGCCCCCTCCTGATTTGGGGTGAGCAGAGGGGATCCTGAAAAGACCTGCTCAGTCACAGCCGCCGAAATGTACTTCTGTCTCATCCAAGCACAAGACGACCATCCCACGGCTTCCACCTGTGTGCAGAGTTGTAAGTAAAGACTCCGAGAGATCACTGCTCCTGTCTTCCCTGCCACTTGTCTGTCGCCGCAGGGCTTTGCGTGGGTGTGAACCCTTTGGCAGAGGCCTGCATGTGAAAGCTTTTAACGTGGGGAAACCAGTGTGCAGGCGGTGACCACACGAGACTCGGCAGGAGGAAAACCCTGACCCAGTGGCAAGGAGATCCAAGACAACCAGGGGCCTCCCTCCTGCTGCAGCCCTCATCCGCCTTCACAGCTGCCAAGTATTAAAAGGGAATAAATCTGCAATAAGCTATTACAATAAAATACTGTTTACTAAACTGTAAGTGATTGGACACCCATCTAACACTTTGCTAGCAAATCACCTTCTTGGTTTATCGCTTTGCATAAATGTTTAACAAAGCAACGTCGTTTATGTTCAACTTCTAACAGGCTGCAAATATATCCTTCACTCAAGTCAGACTTTAAAAGGGTTCAGGGCAGAATGGGTTAGGGGAGGAAGAATGTGGCGTTTGTTACCCCAAACGGCTGAAGATACCTTATTGGAACATTAGCTCCAATAGTACATTCTGTTACACTGAAACAGACATTATCAAGGTTTACTGTAAAGTATTCTATAGGGATCCCTGATCCTGTGCCACGTGGGAAGTGATTTATAGCTCAGTGAAGAACCTTCCAAGCTAAGTCATTAGGTACTTGGTGAGAGGTTTTGTGGACAGGGCTGGCAGGTTTCTATAATGTACCTTCCTGTATCCATCAGAGCTCCCTTCTCTCAGTAAAGAGCAGCAGCTGTTTGCACCAGGATTCAGAAGAAGTCATCTTTACCTGCTGTGGTTCTTTTTTTTGCATTTAATTCTGTCTTGTTTTAAGAGAGTTTCTCTAGTATTTTTTAGTGATGTGATTATTGTGGGCTTTAATACTAGTCTTATTTGGGTGTAGCTCACACAATCGTTTAGGCTGTACTTACAATCACCCCATTGGATGATTCAAGGGGAGCCACTCACATGGCCTTCCAGCACCAGTGTATCCAGGACCAACATCAATGCAAGGGTCACAACTGAGAAAGCACAGAGGTTTGACCTTTAGTCCATAAATTGACACACCTGGCTCAGACATTGGAGGGTAAGAGCAAGGGGTTCTAGAGACTGAATAGAAGCCTAATGTCTCTAAAATGACTTCGGATTACAGCTGGGCAGCATTTCTCAATATTGGGAAATAAGTAACTTGTTTTCTAACCAGCTCCTACTTTGGACAGTTACACTGTGGGTGGCATAGAGGAGGAAAAGCGAGTTCCTCCTTTTTCCCAAGGACAGCCACAATGCCAAAGACATGCAATCATTTCCAGAACTGATGGGCCAAGAAAAAACAAAATTCTTTGACTATTACATGCTGAAGGTATGGAGTCTATAACCACAAGCAACTTTCCTTCAGAGAAGGGAGCAACCTAGACAAAGGAGCGAGCGTGTCGTCTACCACCTCCGTTTTGGCGACCTGTTTCCATTAATCACAACATTTCCTATTATGCAACACTATTTTGTAGCCAGGAAGATGAACATCTTCCCCACTAAGGATTTTGCCTGTTGGATCTATAAGCCAGGACTGTATCATAAGATAGTTATTCTCTAGAGCCTGAAGCAAAACAGATGGCTTAGAGAACAGAAGTTCTTAACTCACTTTTAAAACATGTGTTTCCTAAATAGTAGAAACGGATTATAAGAACAGCCATACTGGGTCAGACCAAAGGTCCATCTAGCCCGGTATCCTGTCTTCTGACAGTGGCCAATGCCAGGTGCCCCAGAGGGAATGAACAGAACAGGTAATCATCAAGTGATCCATCCCCTGTTGCCTATTCCCAACTTCTGGCAAACAAAGGCTAGGGACACCATCCCTGCCTATCCTGGCTAATAGCCATGGATGGACCATGAACTTATCTAGATCTTTTTTGAACCCGTTATAGTCTTGGCCTTCACAACATCCCCTGGCAAGGAGTTCCACAGGTTGACTGTGCGTTGTGTGGAAAAAATACTTCCTTCTGTTTCTTTTAAACCTGCTGCCTATTAACTTCATTTGGTGACCCCTAGTTCTTGTGTTATGAGAAGGAGTAAATAACACTTCCTTATTTACTTTCAATTATTCTTGATTCTGGCCGCTAAAAGATGAGCATACTGTTAAGGGCATCCACAGAAAGGCCTAGCTAATTTGTTCCCAGCTCCTTACTCAGCTGGCTCTGATGTTGCTCAATGTGATGGTGAAAACTTTTGTTAAAATTTATAATCTTAAAAAAAAAAAACACCAAACAAACAAACAAAAAAAATACTTTACAGACACAGTGAATACTTTTCTTTCCAGTAGCGACTGTGGGGTTTACCTGGTCAGAATGTGTTCAGTGTATGAAAATAAAAATCTCCCCTCTCCTTAATATCATACAATACAAAGTGGTCTAGTAATGCACTGGTTATGACTTGCAATGTAAAAGAGAGATCTGAGGAAAATACTTGAGCATTTCATCCTTGGATGACAGGACATGAAAAACAAGCGTAATGTGGCACCTGTAGCCCTTCATTACTCCACTCCTCCTGGCAACTTTATCGAGTACCTCTACCTTAGCAGTTGATACACTATGTAGAAAAATCCAGGACGTGAAGAGTAAGAATGTTTTTAAAAAATACTATGGTATTTTAGTGAGATGGCAGCATTATCCCATGAGGCATTTACCGCAACACTTAAGTGACCTGCAAAATCAGCTATGTAGGAGCTGGATGGTCTTTAAGAGGTCAAACAAAACTGTTTTGGAAATTTAAGGGGTATTTTTAAAGGAAGTCAGTTAAGAAAGGAATCCTCCCTACTGGAGATGCTCCTTAGTGCTGGCTTCACTGTATTACCTAGCACAAGAGAAACTGCCGAGTCAAACAAATTTTCCCGTTGATTACACTGTAAGGGAAAAAACTGACATGCGACGGCAGGAAAATATGCATTACAAAGTGGCTATCTTGATCCACAACACACACACTTCCCATCGAAAATTAAAGGCACAGTATGATAGAGCCCAAAATCTCTTTAGGAAAATGTGACAAAGCATTTTAAAAGGCCATTTTTATTTTCAAGATTTACTTATTGGCAGCTTTTTTCATGTTAATACAAAAGGCCAGTCAACATCTTCAGCAAATAATACATGATATCGAGCTGATTAATGCTAAGTTACAATGTATCACAGCCACAAAGTTACCAAGAGTTTTAGCCTCATTCAGGTCAATAAAACGGATACCAAACGTTTAAGAATGATTTGCTATGTATGCGTCCAACCTCTTTTCCAATTTTGCTTTAACATCAATGTGTAAAGTCCAATGTATTATTAGAACATGGCACTAGAGGTGTAATATAACAAATACCATAGTGCTTCCACATTAGAGGTTTTATATAAAGAACTTGCCTAGGCAAATAATTATACATACATTGGAATCGGAGACTTAAGAGTACAAAGTAACAAGAAAATTAAATGAATCTATGGTCATGGATCCAAAAGCTACTATAATACAGAGTCGATGCCAAACTGGTACCGTGAATTGCTTCTCCAAGGTACAGTTTCATAAGATGATCACTGGATGAGTAAGACACAAAATGATTAACACCACCACTTGCTGCCATTTTCACTTAAGCTTAAAAAAACCATACAAAATTGTATGCTTGCTTCTCAAGCAAGACCTGTAACTACAAGCTTTCATTACTCAAACACACTGGACTGCCATCTAAACTGTGCTCTGCCTTTGAACCCTTATACATGATCAGTGCACACACAATATTTTGGTCAGATCTGATCTGTTTACAACTCCATCAGTCAGTATTCTCAAAACTAGTTCATTACATTAGGAAATTACTGTTTACGGAGCTTTTTTGACTCAAGAAAAGTCTTTTCACCCCCACAATTGACATCAAAGAAGCACAGTCCTTACCCACTATGTTCAGGCTGAGAAAAAGAGGTAATGATATTTTATGGACAGTACTTATTAGCATACTTTCACTACTTACTCTAAGTTACACATTCAGAGGACAGTCATGTAATAAAACTAGGTTTGGTCTATGAAATATTCAGCTGAAGTACTAGCACCAAACGGAGTGACTAAGCCAGTATCCATATCTTTTTCCAAATTGTTGTTTGTTTGGAAATGTTGATATATATGTTTTTAATTCCAAGTTCATGAAAGTGCCTGCGGATGAAAGATATAACACTAATTCAAAACATACAATTGAGTCCTGCATCAGGATGCTGTGGGCATATACACATCCTAAGCATTCATTTGGCTGGCAGCCTGGAAGAATGCCAGTACTGTATAGTCCAAGACTTAAAGTTCATCTTTTTTTAAAAAGACCAAACGCGTGCTGCAAAAGAGATCCTGCATTCTTCCGTATCATCCAGGGAGGCTGTTCTAATCTCCAACAGAAAGTGACGTAGCAGCCCATGCTCTGGATTTGAATGAGCGCCTTGTGCAAACTATTTTTCCTAACCAACTCCAGAGACTGCAAAAAAGATTAAACCGTATTATATTCTGCTATGTTGACTTGCAGGTGGAGCGGCCAGCCTGCCATGCTTTAAGATCAGGAACCTGACTTAGGTGTGAGTCAGATGGGTCAAAGTGGCAGGAATTGCCTTCACTGAGATAAATCTCAGCAAAAAACCTCTTGGCCCTTTTGGGGTGGATCTTGGGCCTGCCCTTAATTGAAATTGCAGCAAGTCAAATAGCTGATACTTTTCCCCTCTCCTGGTAACGGGGATGCCACATTGTTCACAAGCGTATTCTGTCTTGCCTCACTGATCAGCCGGCAAGCTAAGTCCAGAAAGAGTTTTTCCACGTTATCCGATTCTTTAGCAGAAGTTTCCAGATAGTACATGTTTTGGGCCTCTGAAAATTCTTCAGCTCTTTGTTTGGAGACTTCTCTTTTCTCAGCTAAATCAATCTTATTACCTGCATCAATACAATATTTTAAGAAAGGGAATTAATTTGACTTGTAAGACAAAACCAACAGATATTGATCTGGAAGAAAGGAACCATTTGTCACCATGTGTCTCGTGTTAGATTCTTTATTTTAAACGAACTATTCATCTTTTAAAGCTACAAAAATAAATGCTCACTCTCCTGTCCCCCAAAAAAGTGGATTCTCTGACAGACAACCAAGCCTTTTTAATATTAGCTCGTTTCATGGAACTTTCCCCAGGAACACGCAAGCCGTTTAGCATTAATTTAGTGCTAATGCACCTGTTTAATATCAATTGGCATTAAAGGATTTCCCTTTTAATGTCTATTGAACAATCACTGGTTCTTGCTCCAAGGAGCACTTAAAATGTCAATTATTGCATGTGGGGGCGCCAAATGCAGTATTTTTTTCATATAATTATGAGCTTTAAAAAGAGACCTGCTCTCCAGTTTTAATTACATATTTTTGTTCATTAAATGGTTACTGAACCTGGGGAATGAATGGGTGCTGGAAAGCTGTTAGAACTAGGTGAGGTGAGGAACCCTTTCCCTCAGGGAGATTTCATTTTTAGCTTATGGCGGAACAGATCAACATTCGTGTAGGGAATAAACCAACTAATGATTAATCTGATATTACCTGCAGTTGGTTTGGGAAGAGGTGGGAGTTGAGGAAAGGATCCCTTTCCACTGCCATCATTTCCATCCAACAACCTCTCCTTTACAATGTAATGGTTCATGGACATACTTTATATGAAGTTACATTTATAGAGAGTTAATAAGTGATTACTAGAATATATAAGCATCTTACCAAGTTATAAGCACGGCAGTAGAAGGTGCTACAGATGGTTATAAGCAACCTACTGGATTCTAGCAATTTATTAGCACATTATTGTTTATTAACCTTTTATAAACTATTTATACAATATACTGTACCTTTAATCTACAGTGTGAATGGTTTCTTGTCACGGAACCTCCATGTATTTTAGATTGCATTGTTAGTGTGCATTAGGGCACCTGGAGTCTGGGATAAGGGTCTTTTTAATTATTTTTAAATCCAAATAAAGACTAAATACACAAGATTATTCTGTAGAATTGTACTATTTACTCTTTAAACGTTAAGCTATTTAAAAGAGGAGAGGTCTTGCTGTTGAATAACCAGTCAACCCACCAGCTGACTAACCCTTTCCCCAAATTATTTGTCCATCATTCTTCGACTATGCTGAGACCTAGTCCCTGGACGAAGTCCCTGAAAAGTGGTGTTTTGACTACCGGATTTGGAAAACAAAGTGCAGCATTGCAAAAATGTTAATGGGCCTCATCACTGTGTATACCTTGGTGCACATTTGTGGTAGCAAACTGGTGTCTGATGGCTGGATTTGCTTCATCTCAAGCAAAGGCACGTTATCGTGGCATTTTGTTCATTTATATATTTTTTAATTCTCTGAAAATCCATGTGAAATTCTGATTTAGTACCAGTGAAAGGTGTAGCCTCATGGCCCTGGAGACAGAAGCCTTCTGTTTATTCAGAGGACAAGGATGGTACAGACAGCGGCACATGCTCTTCTCCACTGCCGGCACTGTGCCTCAGTAATGAGGGAGAGGAGGAAGACACTCCAGGCTCCATATGCCCACTGAGTCTTTGACCTCTCTGCTGAGAATGCCAATTGGAATGGTAGTTTTTGTGATGTCGACACCTGTCACTGCAACAGGACTGGGGCCTTCAAAGCATAACAACTTTCAGCCACTACCAACCTGATCTAGATATGAACTGGGAACCTAGAGGTGTAAAGCTCCATTTACTCTTTGTAAACTGCGGCTGCACAGTCAAAGCCATGGGGCTAAATAACCAAACACAGTGCAAGGGAAAGTGAAACAATCGTTAAATGGTTCCTGGTTTGTTTGGGCTTTCGACCTAAATACACCCCTCCCTTCATGCTGAACAACCTTATATGGCTTAAGATGGCCAACACTTGGAGAAGCAGCAGTGGCTATTCTGAGTTATGTTCTTAGTGCATTGGAGGAGTCATTCAGATACAGAAGTTGTCCTGGCAATTTCACTCAGGTGAATGGCTTTCCAGTAAGATGCTATAGAGATATAGGTACAGAACCTACTGGCATCAAGGGGTGTCCAGTCCAGCATATTTGGAGGAGATCCTGGCACTATGAGATAAAATAAATGCAGTATTTTTCACTGCTAATACCTCTATCTGCCAATGACCCCAGTGAAACTCCAGATGGACATGGCTGATTATTCTCTCCTGGCGAAATGAGCACTTAGGAAAGCACAGTCCTCACTTACCCACTAGCACAGTTATGACCTTATTGCTGGCATACTGTTCTATTTCTCTCAGCCATTCGGGAAGGCATCGGAAGGATTCTTCACAGGTTATGTCATAGGTCAATATTAATGCATTAGCGCTGCGATAATAACTCTGCGTAATGGACCGGAATCTCTCCTGCCCCGCCGTGTCCCAGATCTGCAGCTTTTGGCACAACAGGAAGGGGAGAAAGGGGAGGAGAAAGTATATATTTTTTAAAAAACCATTAAACCATCCTTTACTTAGCAACTGGGCAGCACCTAAATGCTTTCAGGGGAAACCCACTGATAGGAAATCAGGTCACTTCCAATCCCTTTGGCTCCCTCTTCCACCCCACCCCCCATTTTTGTTTCTGTTCCTGCATCTAAAGATTTAAATTCAAGGCACTAAGTCAGCTGGCATTCCAGCTGATTTCCCTTGGAAGCAGCAGGTCTGGAAGCTTTCATGTGACTGTGAGCATTTCAGTAAGCAGTGGAAGTAGTAAGCCATGCTGGCTTGGAATTCTAATGCTGGCATTACAGGGAGAAAACAAATGCCCCCTGCATTGAGGACAATGACAACAGCTGAAAAACAAAGACAAAACATCTCCCCCAGCTGCAAACGAAGTTATCCCATTTCAAATGAAGAGTGTGAGGGAGGAGGGGGTGAGGAGAGAAACCATAAGAAAGAATAAACAGCGTGGGCTTGTGTATGAACTTTCAGCCAAGCATCTCAAGGTTTGTGCTCTGCATAGCCTTGCCCAGGTCACCTCACTGCTGTCTGTCCCCAGTCGGGAACTGTAAGGAAGGTATATAACCACTTACCTACATCAAAGGGGTTGTTAAAGCTCTTTGACATCTTGAAAGGCAACACAGAGTAGAAGCACAAACTACTATCATTTACACCATCATCTCAAGGGTAGGGGAGGAGAAAGGGCTTTTAAAATAACATTGGCCCTGATCCTGTAGGGAGCTCTGTGTCTGACCATGGGTCTGCCTACACGGAGATCACTGCAGGATTGGGTCCCTAAAGTCATGTTCGCTGGTCAATGGCATTTCAGATTAGTTGCAAGATAACACGTGACCTCAATCCACACTAAAACAGAGAAGTGCTTAATTGGAACATGACCAAAAAGGACCCACACTGCAGCCCATGTTTACACTGGGAAAACTAACCAACAATTTCAAAATGGTTCTAACGTGGTTCAGCTAATCTGGTTTTAAACTGGAGAAAAGGTATGTAAACATGGCTCAGATGACAGAACCATTTTCAGAGAGGTTTAGTAAATCTGCTGAAACGCCAGTCTAATCAAAATGATACCAATCACTATAGCCTACAGCTGAACCAGTGTTCAAACCAGTCTGAAGTTTGGGTTAAGTTACCTCTCCACTCTATGCAAAGCTTTTAAGATTCTGAATTCTTAAGTGAAGCTCTGTAGCAAGATGCCAAGAGCTCAAAAAAAACAAACAAGTACATGTGGAACGGTAGATGCAGCCAGAACTACAAGGAATTTCCTACGGCTTAGCAGAAATTTAGGAAGGTTTTATTAGCAAAGCTACGTTGTTACTGAAAGAAGAGACGTTGTAGGCCCTGTAGAAATCATGATTATAGTATATTCTACTGAGAAAAGACCTAAAAAACTGGAAGTCCTGTCTGCTCTACACAAACAAGGATGACCTCCTGCCACTTTTCATAAAAGTAATGCCAGAATGCTAATGGCCATATTTCCTTTCTGCCACTGGTGTGCAGGGTGCCGTGCATTGGTTGCTTGCCACCACTAGCACACAGTGGGCTGTTTTCTGCTGCATATATTGAGATTACAAAATATCCTTTGGATGGATTTGGCCATCAACATCTGCCTTTGCAGCACATTTGCCTACGCCTGCAATACATTTCTTGACTAAATTCTAGTAAGTAAATCTAGAGATATCAGTTGACCTTAAAATTTCTCCAAATCATTGGTCTCATGCCTAAACACAACTGCCTCATGAAACAAAAACGTATAATTTTTATCAGTTGTTAAATTGATGAACTTTTGGTGATCTAGAATAAAAGCCAATTTTGATTAAATGTGGTCAATGATTCATAATGAAGGAATGTCTTAAATTTCAATATTTTAACTCAATGGGGCACTTCTCTATTTCAGACTTTGATTTTTGAAGTGCCTATCACCATATCTGAACATCTGAATGGTTGAAATCTGATCAGAAAGACCAACATTTTGGCTACCTTTGGTGGAAAAGTTAAAAGTCAATGGGAATTTTTCCCGTACTCAGCAGACCATGACAGAGTGAACAAAACTTAAAAGATTCTAGCTCAAGGGGAACATGGAAGTTAAATTGTGTCAATCACAGCATTACAGGTAATCTATATTATATTAGCTTCTGAGAGATGAGAGCCCCACTTAGCCCATTATCTGATTCCAGGCCTTAGGGTCTGACTTTGAAAAGCCGCCTTTGATTATATGGAGAGAAAATTAATTGTGGTACCAATTCCCAGCACTCAGGCATCACACTGCCTGGTCTGTTGGCACATGGTGTTTAGATGGCTAAGTATTCAGATCGGCAGTAAAGTGGGATGCAAAATTGTAAGCACAATTCTTTGCGGGTGCAAGTCAGGTGTCAGGTTGGATCTGCTTTAAAAATCAGGGTCTTTGTAATTTGTTTTTGTTTCTGTGGGTTTGATGTTTCGGTTACTTTAATAATGGTTTACTGATGTGGATACACTTTGTATTTCTGCAGGATATTCTAGGATGATCTCTCTGAACTGAAAATGGCTTTTTGATGAGGATGTTCTATCACACAACATGATGAACTTTGAAATTGGAAGAAACTGCTTTGGGGAACAACAGGACAGAAGCTCCTGTGATTGGATTTAGCTGTCATTCAACCCACTTGCTGGATATTTAAGTTAGAAGAAAAGCCCTAGAATTTGTGTTCGGGGATAAAAATCTGCTTTCAGCCAAAATGTGTGTGTCTGTTTTTATCACTGTTCAGCTTATCTCTGCCAAAGTAAGTGAATTTACCATCTATATTTTTCCATTTTATGGTCTTCCTAGGGAAGTCAAAGGATGTTGCCTGACTTACAAATGAGAACACAAAGTTATCTGGATGTTATTTCTTGGGGAAACATCCTACAGGCTCTAGGCACCAACTCTGTGGGTGCTCTGGGGCTGGAGCACCTACAGGAAAAAAAATAGTGGGTGCTCAGCACCCACCAGTAGCCCCGTGGATTAGCTCCTCCCTCCCCCCAAACTCTCCCAACTGCTGGCAGGCCTCACCGATCAGCTCCTCCTCCTCCTCCCTCCCAGCACCTCCTGCCTGCTGCAATCAGCTGTTCAGCAGCAAGCAGGAGGTGCTTGGGGAGGAGCAGTGTTAGGAAAAGGCGGGGGAGGGGACAGAAGGTGCGGGAAGGGGCAGAGGCAGGGCGGGGATGACAGCTTGGGGGAAGGGGTGGAGCAGGAGTCGAGCACCCCCTGGAACTGGGGAAGTCAGTGCCTCTGCTACAGGCCTCAATCTCCAAACACTCACATACACCTCTAACTTCATACACAGGAATAATTCCGTTGAGTTCAATGAGACCACCCCGTGTGTAAAGTTAAGCACATCCTTAAATGACTGCAGGATTGGGGTTATGTCTGATTACCCCTTTAGCTGCTATCCACTTAGCTTGAATTTATTTTTGTAACTTTTTAGGTATTAATCAGAGCTACATAGAGTAGGTGTGGCTTGAGTGTTTTTTTATTTTGATTTTGTCAGAAAAGATCAGGAAGACCAAAAAACTAGCCTTGGATCACACAGAGCGTTTCATACGCTGTATCACATAAAAGAATATGAAGCGATTCAGAACGTCCTTGTCTTGATTTTTACACTGAGGTCTCTCCCTGAGCTTTCTTTGCTATTCTTCAAAACTGAGATGATTTGTAAAGAAGTCTCACATTAGCAAGTCTGTCTGCACAGATTTTGGAATGCAGTCCTAAAAGCTCTAAAGACATTTTCCCAAGCAGTCTTGAATACCAAGAACTGCTCTATAAATAGTGCTGCTCTCTCATCTTAGCTCTTAACAGTGGTGCAGGAGGTGGGTGGAGTCACAACATGGGAGCTTTGCAATGAGCTTATAGTCAGAGAAGTCCCTAGTTTGAGTGACATGTCATGTTTATATCTCTACTTTGAGGGCCTGAGTCACACCTGCTTTTCTTGCTAATATGCAAGTATTTACTCCCGTTAGCACTGTTGAGCAAATACAGCTGTGGGAGAGTAAGGTGGATTCTATTCTGCCTCACACATCAAGAAAAATCAATTAAGTTCTGATTGCAGAATCTCTTACTACCCATGCTGATGCAAGAGGCAGAAAGAACCCAGCTTGACTTTCAGACCCCAAGTAGTGATTGAAAGTTAAATCTGCAGGGCCAGTTTTCCCTTTCACTTACACAAGTTTCACACTGGTTTAGCTCCACTGACTGACTTAAACATAGTTGTTCTTGATTTACACCAGTGTGAGAGAAAAATCTGGCTCAGCATCTTTGGATCAGGACCATATAGGGAATGAACATGAGAATGCTTCACTCCTAAATGTCACCTGTCCATAGCACTGCTAAACATAATACAACCCTATCTAATTGTAGGCTGCTTGAAATAAAGGTTGACTGTGTATGAGAGAGAGAGATCTAGCTGGCTATCTAATCACACACACACACACACACACACACACACACACACACACTAATTCAAATGTTTCAGGTGACCCTATCTGGATAGACTGGGCTCTGTCTGCTTTGCACAGATTCTTGGCCTATAAGTCTTCTCCACTGTACAATGGTGGCATACTACTACTTAGGGCTGGTCTACATTAAGGATTTTTGCACCACTGTGCCAAACTGGTATAAAGCAAGGATTGTGTCAGTGTCACTTAACCCAGGGTGCAAAAATCCCTAATGCAGGCAAGACCTTAGTACATAATGCTTTCTCTCCTGCTGCTCCCTCCCTAGCTTCAAAACACTGTGCACAACATCGAGT
Organism: Trachemys scripta elegans; assembly: GCF_013100865.1. Taxonomy (NCBI): domain Eukaryota; kingdom Metazoa; phylum Chordata; order Testudines; family Emydidae; genus Trachemys; species Trachemys scripta. The sequence continues at coordinate 326,609,937 of NC_048298.1, read as the reverse complement.
TAATCCTGGTGGTAACACAATTGTTATGGCAAGTAAGTATTATCCCCATTTACAGATAGAAAAATGGAGACAAAAAGCGATAGTCATTTGATCAAGGCCACAAAATGGGGGCATCGCCAGAGCCAGCATTAGCACCCTGGTGATTACTTGTTCTCAAGCCTGAGCTCAGATCATATTTTGCTACCATCAGCTGCTTAGTATTTACTAAAGAACCTCCACAAGATACAGGTTTGCACCAGCACCTCACTGACAACCTTCAGGGTGACTTTCCAGTATAAAAAGAATTTGGAAGAGAGAAACAGGAAACTCCCAAATTTGAGAAGAATGGGCCCAAGATTTTCAAAAACTGTTGCCTAAAACTAGGCTCCTACATCAGGGGTGGGCAAACTACGGCCCGCGGGCCGGATCCGGCCCCTTAGGGCTTTGGATCCGGCTCACAGGATTGCCCCCTGGGATGCCGTGGGCTCCGTGCCACTCTCAGAAGCGGCCAGCACCATGTCCCTGCGGCCCCCGGGCGGGGGGGCAGAGGGCTCTGTGCATTGCCCTTGCCTCCAGGCACCATCCCCCGCAGCTCCCATTGGCCGGGAACGGGGAACCGCAGCCAATGGGAGCTTCAGGAGAGGTACCTGGAGGCACGGCAAGGGCAGAACACGCGGAGCCCTCCGCACCCCCCTCCCCCCGGGCCACAGTGCTTCCTGGAGCGGCGCGGGGCTGGGGACAGGGCAGGCATGCAGGGAGCCTGCCCTGGTGCGCGCCGCTGCCACCCTGGAGCCGCTTTAGGAGCCCGAACGCCGGAGCCCAAATCCCTCCTGCACCCTCCTTCCCATATGTTATCTTGCCATAAAGGTTATGTCCCTTCTAATGCAGCCAAGGTCAGTGAGTGCTGGACTTATTGACACAGAAGTACAGGCTACATGAGTAAGAGCTGCCTGGTGCCCCTTCTCCAAGTATATCAATTCATTTTTCTGACCAACACGCCTGTGGATTTTCATTTTTTCCTTCACCTTATATGAGCAAAGAGTCTATCAGCCCCACTCATGACTTCCATCTCCAAGAGGATGAATGTACATTTATACAGCACCCCTATAAAAAACCCAAATCACAAATTATACACATAGACCACCACTGGCCTGCAGCCACCCATAGTTTGAGGGTAGGAATGAACACACCTCTGCATGACAGGCAGGTAGGAGGTATGTGGGAAAATGCCCTTCTTTCTAAAAAGTGCCATGAGAACTGTAATCCCTCTATAGAGCAGAAGGGACATCAAGGCAAAAACTTTTCAAACTAAGGAAGGAAGGATGGTCTGAGATCTGGGCTCAAATCTCAGCTCTGCCACAGACTGACTGTGTGACCTTGGGAAAAGTCATTTAGTCTTTTTGCGATTCCTTTTCCAGTTTATAAAATTGAGATGAAGGGTGAAAGAAAGGAAGTAGTATTTTCTGTAGAGATTGTAAGCTCCTACGGCAGAGACTTGTACAAGCCCTAGTACAATGGAGCTGGGGACTCCAGACACTCCTATAATTAAAAAAAGTCGATTAGGTGCCTAAATCCCTATTTAAGTAAACTATAGCCTGATTTTCTCAGACAAGCTGAGGACTCCATGGGAGCTGCAGGTTCTCAGAATATTGGATAAAAATCAGGCCACTTTTCATCATCTAAATAGACTTAGGTACCTGACTTCAGGCACCTACATTTGAAAACGTTGCCTTGTGTGTTTAATCCAGACAGCCAGTAATTTGCATCACCTTGGCTCTCTCATCTGAGTACCCACTGGAATACCAGAAGGGAGAGAAGAGAAACCAACTATTTTTTCATTTCTGTCTGTGAGCTTGTACAAATGTAGCAGGGAATTGAACTCTAGGAAGACTTCAGGGGTCACCTGAAACCTTCATAACATTGGAGGCATGGATCATCATGCTTCCCACCTACCTTGTCACACTAGTCACCCAGTTTCTCCCAGGCTGGCCAGCTCAACCAAAATTGGAGGCATTTCTAGGGCCCTTCAGTCCTGCAGAACTCCACAAGCCTGCAGGTCCACACCTGTCAACCTCAGGAACTCTGCAGGGGCAGCACTGCAATGACTACAGCTGGCGGGGGACAGCATACCACACTGAATTAACAGGAGTTCAGTAAATGGAGGTTGAACTGAAATAGTTCTTTGCACGTCCATAAACCCTAATACTCAAGCGCTGTGCAAATATGGATTGAATTTGCATCACCCTTCTTCAAAGGTGCACTACTATTATCCTCACAGATGAACAGAGGCACAGCACTGAAATGATATGCCCAAGGTCTCAACAAGTCAGAGCCAGGAATAGGACTCAAGGGTCCAGACTGTTCCAGGGAATAAGGCTACAAACACCCTCTCTCTCCTATATGTCATCACATCTTCAAACACCCGACAATTGCTTCCACCACAGATTACAAAAAGAGAAATGAATACTGCATGGTTCACCTAAATCCAGACAGTAACACAACCAGTGGCGGATTTAGAGTTAGCGGGGCCCTGTGCGCAGCTTCATTTTTGGGGGGCCCCCCCTTCAGGACCCAGCCAAGAAAAAGAACATTCTCTCTTATCTCCCACCCCTTTTTCATTCTTTTTTTCCTTCATCCTCCTTCTATAAGTAATAGGAAGTAAATGAAAATAAAGTGAGGTACTTTGATTGGGGCAGGGGGTTAGGGTGCAGGAAGGGGTGCGGCAGTCAGGCTCTGGGAGGAGGTGAGGAGTGCAGGCTCTGAGCTGGGGCAGGGGGTTGGGGTGTGAGAGGGGGTGGGGGGTGAGGGGTGCGGGCTCTGGGTTGGGGCAGGAGGTCTGGGTGTGGGCTCTGAGCTGGGGCAGGGGGTTGGGGTGTAGGGGGGGTAGAGGGGCCATGCTTACTTCAGGCAGTGCAGTTCCCAAAGCAACCGGCATATGCACCCCTCTGGCAGCAGCTCCTAGGCAGGAGGGCCAGGGGTCTCTGCGCACCACTGCCCACAGGCGCTGCCCTCACAGTTCCCATTGGCTGCAGTTCCTGGACAATGGGTGCTGTGGAGTCGGGGCTCGGGGCGGGAGCAGCATACGGAGATACACATCCCACAGGCCGCGGGGACATGCCGGCCGCTTCCTCTGTGCCGTGCCGCTCCCGCGAGGGAGGGAGAGAGGGCAGGAAGCCACCTTAGCCCTGCTGCTGGCACATCTCTGTGCGCCCCTTAGGGGGACGGGGGCAGCAGGTCTCCGTGCGCTGCTTGGGGTGGGAGCAGCGCGCGGAGCCGCCTCCCCACCACCAGGGGCGCACAGAGATGTGCCAGCAGCCGGATGCTTCTGAGAGCGGTGTGGGGCCACCGTCCATGGCATGCAGGCAGCCTGCCTGCCTGAGCCCTGCTGCGCTGCCGGGGCCGGGACTAGGGGGACAGGTTGTCAGATGATATTTGTCCTGCATTTTGGGGGCCCGCCTGCCTGTCTGTCGTTGGGGGCCCTGTGCCACAGCACGGTTTGTTTCATGGTAAATGCTGAACACAACGAAGCAAGTTGGTAGTTTCCTACCTTCACTTTTTCACCTTTTATCTCCACAGTCTTAATCATAAAGTCAACTCCGATAGTGGCTCCTTGACCTGGTGGGAAAAGCCCCTACAAAGAAAGCAGTTTGGTTAAAGCAGATTCTGCAATAAGATAAGAAAGAAGATGTCACCTGCTGATGAATCCCCACCAGGTTTTTGTCCCATCCTTCTTCCTCTTTAATTCTATTCCCCTCTCCCCCAAACAGTTCTTTTCCATCAGAGAGAAGTATCAATAGATGGGGAAACAACTCAGAGTGATTTGATCACAGTCCATAAGTACCTACATGGGGGATAAATATTTAATAATGGACACTTCAGTCTAGCAGAGAAAGGACTAACACAATCCAACGGCTGGAAGTTGAAGCTAGACAAATTCAAACTGAAAATATTGTGCAACTTTTTAACAATGAGGGTAATTACCACTGGAACAATATAATCAAGGGTTGTTGTGGATTCTCCATCATTGGCAGTTTTTAAATTATGACTGGATGGGTTTTTTTTAAAGATACGCTGAAGGAATTATTTTGGGGAAGCTCTATGGCCCATGCTATACAGGAGGTCAGACAGGCCTGAGAATCTATGATCTAGGAATTCAGAGAGACCTCTGTACCATAGGAGATGCAATCAGTTGTTCTGCCACCCTAGCTAATGGAGGACTGGACTCTCCCCTCCCTCCATACACAAATCTCCAATTGATTGCACTGGGAATCCAATGCATGGAGTGGCAGCAAAATCAACTCTTACGTTACCTGGGACAAAAGAATAACTGATCATGTCTCTTGCTGTACAAAGGTCTCTCCAGTTGTTTTCCATAGAGTAAGGAATGTGACAACTTGACTTGTGAGGCAGGGAGGGGGAGGGCAAAACAGAGGAAAAGGGGAACGAGAAAGAGGAGGAAGAAAAGAAAAAAGAACTATAGATGTTTACACCCTTCTCTGAAGCATCTAGTATTGACTGACGTCAGAGACAGGGCACTGGATTAGATTGGCCGTTTAGCTGATTCACCATGTCAATTTCTCAGTTCCTAGGAATGAGTGGTGGCAAAAGAGAACATTTTGTTATCACAGCTTTCCATTTCCCCAACACTATCTTGCAACTCTGTGAAAGCCACTTTCCAAGCGATACTCTCACATTCTTGTACAAAGGTTTGTGTGAGTGAACGAACAGTCAGCTGCTGTCTTGACAGTAGCAACGTCAAGAGGCTTCAACTTATGTTTCGTGGTACTATTATATAAATAATAAATAAAAGAATAGCAGCTTTTCAATTAATGGTTTCTAGGCCTGTAGATCTACACAAAGCCACATTGATTTCTAGCCATATCTGCCTCTGCTACCACCAGCAGCAAACCAAAGTTTGGAAAGCAGCAGAATTGGCCGCAGATTTTACAGTTTAGCCCCTTGGGTTTAGCTTTAGTGCTGTCAGCTATTTGCTTGCAGCTGGAGAGGGAGGAAGAGAGCGAGTTTAAGATTTCCAGAGACTTCTTTTTAAAACCAATCACAGGGAAAAAGTGCTGAGACTTCAAAGTGAAACTAGCCCAGAAACCATAACTTGTGTTACATACTGTATCATGCAAACTTCCCCTTTACCTCGGTTACAGAAATCCTGCCCCTCCTTTTCCCCAGAAAAGGAAATCAGCCTGAACACTTGTGATTTTTTAAGTTTCTGCAAGGCAAGCAGGGACTTGCACAACCCCCATTTCTATTTTAAGGATTTAGCTGTATGGGTCACAGAAGACAACAAAAGCAGGGGGTTGAGAGGTTTGCTGAGCAACATATGGTCTCATCTCCCCTCCCCCCCTTTTTAAGTCATCATTAAATGGCCTTTACAACGCTTGCAAAGCCTAATTTTTAAAGGGAGTGTGATGGAAGGTGCTGCACTGACAACCCCAGACACTGAATTTCTCTATCCAGACAGCAGTTTCAAGCAGCTCTGAAAGCTTCCCAGCCCTCTGCCAGGTTCAGGGTAGAAGAGCAATGGGATGCAGCACGAGGGTACTTCAGTCTCTGTGACCCATTCGGGCCTGATCCAGAGCCCATCAAAATCATGCCCATCTATAATCTCCTCCTTTTTCTCTCAGCTAGATCTGCCAACCAGGGGGGTAGTTTTGTAGGACGTAACCCCTTGCAGGTACACTTACAGCACTAGGACTTGTGCTGGGGACGTTGGTATCACAACAAAGTGCCTTAGCTGATCTGCGTTGCGGGCGTGCACCTCAGTTCATAGCCACAGATTCCAAGTTATTTTAGAGACAGCTACTCGTTCAAATGGATTTACGCACACAAACCAAAAACTGCCCCAATACGCATAGAAGCATTTTTCCCATTAAGAGAAGAAACATCCTACCTGAGTGAAGCGTCGGACTAAGCAGGTTTTCCCCACGCCAGCGTTGCCAATTAAAACAATTTTGAACAGAAAATCATAATCTTCCATACTCATTTACACAGCTGCAAGGGAAAGAGAAATATAAATAAGCCAAAGGGGAAGCATCAGTTGAGGTTCATCCAGCTGGTAAGAGTGCTAGCTCTGCATTGTCGCTTTACTCTCAGGAGCCGGCATGTGATATTCCTGCAGGGCACCACTAACAAATCAATGCGGTTTTCAGATTCCCTTGCAACAGTAAGCGCCTTTGCAATCAGTTTACTTACTGGTGAACTTTACTCCTCCAAATACTCAGGACAAAGGTCGTTACAGAGTTTGCACCACTGATAAGATAAGGGAATTGCACTTATAACGGGGAGAGGGCTCCTACCTTCCTGACACGGAGGCATTTCCCGTGCCCACAAACCTGACCACAAGCCGGCAGAGCCAATTCAACCTTTGCCATCCTGCCTGGCAAAAAAAAAATCTGTTGTAAAAAGATGACTGAGTGTGGACTTTAACTCCATTCAATGGAGTCCTCAGTGTTCAGGCTGCCAACTGTACTGAATTACTGATGGGTTATGAGCCTGCCTTGCTCAGTTTCCGTAAGGAACCCTGCACGCGCTACTACGTAAGCCTTGGAGAGACAGGTCCTAGGTTTCATTAAACATTTTGCTCCCAATGCATCTGGTTTGGACTAAGCCACTAGTTTTCGCTTTCTAAAGAGAACATGTTAGTGTTCATATTCTGATAACTGGGCCCCATTGTGCTAGGCACTGTGCAGACCAATGGCACAGGAGACATCCCGGCCCCAGGGAGTGCACAGTCTGCATCTGGCAGGATGTAACAAGTGGATGAAATGGAAAAAAATTGGGGGAATGCGGTGGGGGGGGGAGGAGAAGGGGTTAGTAAATAGGAAAATGAGCTAACAATAAAATGAACAGTTTGGCATAAAGCCAAAATCGTAGCTCACCACCTGCCTAAGTAATGCCAGGAGGTAGCAACTCAGTGGCACTATGGCTGAGTAAAGATTTTAAAAGAGGGTTTTAAAAACAGGATAAGGTGGAAGGCTTATTATTTTTGTCAGGGAGTTTCCCCAGGCACAGGGGACAGCATGGGAATCAACAGAGAAGCTGACAATCAAGCCTGCCCTCATTGGCATGGGGAAGGCAAGGCTGACAGCCTAATAAGATAGTAGAGCAGAGACAGCATTGGCTAAATGGGGAAAGGCCTTATAAGCGTCCTTAAACTGTATTTGGTGGGGTAGGAGGAGGAACCAGCGGAGGGATGCAAAGAGGAGGGTGATGTGGTCAGAGTAATGAGACAGGAAGATGATCCTTGCACCTACTTTTTCAGTAGACAATAAGGTTGGCATCAAGGCCAGCAGAGGAGGAGATTACCGCAGTCAAGGCATGAGATGAAGGTTTGAACAAGAATCTTGGGAATCTGGACAGGTGGAACAGCTTGACTGTTAGAAACATTATGCAGGTAGAAATAGCAAAGCTTGGATATGGCCTGGATGGGTGGCCCCAGGGGATGGGCTGAGTCAAAAAACAAATGCAGTATGAGCAACACAAGCCTCTCCCCATCAGCCTGCCACTATGCCTCCACCCCACCGGGAGGGAACAGTCCTGAGATTATCATTTGTGTTGCAGCAGCACCTGGGAGTCCCCCAACCACTGCTCAGGGCCCCACTGTGCAAGATGTTGAACAAACAGAACGAAAAAGACTTCCCAGCCACAAAGACTTTACAACCCAAATAGAAGACAAGAGATAACAGGCAGATACAACAGACAAGGGCAGAACAAGTTAACAATGAGACAGCACTGATCTGCATGATAGGCACTGGTCACAGCACAAGGGCTGCCCAACCACTGTGGAGTTTTTGATAGGCATGATGGCAAAGGAGGTGAGAGGCCGCTCAGCTGCTGCATCTAGTTAATCCTTGGCCTTTCCACCAAGCCTACAAACCAACAGGCGTCAACAGTTAGCGACCAATGGGATGGTGATTTGCGTGACATACACAAGTGGTCAAGATGAACTGGATTGATTCATTTAACAACTCATTTTGCCAGGGCCAAACAGCATCAGTTGCCAATAACTCATTAATAGATCTGCTGTGACTATGCTCAGGTCTGGTGGATGGTCCCTTGAGTCTACCCTGCACAAGGGCCAAGAAGAGTGTAACAAGCTCCATGATGTCCTTCCAGCCCCATCTTCAGAGTGAGAACTTGGAACAGCAGAGAATCTTGTCCCTTTAAGCCTTTTTTTTTTTTTAATGTTAAAGTTTTGTGGAACTATGCAAATGTTACACACCTGGTAACAAACAACAGTGTGGCGGTCTACACTGCCCCCTCGTCACACAAACAGGAGGTAGAGGGCGGAAGCGCACCGCCTATGAGTCCACTCCCAGGCTTTCCAGATGACCGGGTCAGGTTCTAAAGTCCAAAACACAAGTGATGACCCCTAGGATCAGGGCAGTGCATTCTACTGGCCGGAGTTCAATAGAGCCAACCTTGGAATTCAGGGCAGCATGGCCTAGTGGCCAGAGTTCGGGGGGGGGGGGGCATCAAGGGGTGTGGCTGCCCCGGTAGGGGGGGCCAGGCCCACCAGACTCCACCATGCCCTGACCCAGGGCCCTAACAGTGGTGGAGCAATTTGCCACTGACTCAGTGGGGGGGTCCCACCAAAACACACTGAGGTTTCCCGGGTGGAAGGTACCACTCCGTCACCCTCCCTGGGTCACTTCCTACCAGTATCCGCGTTGAGATCTCCCATAAGGCTTCGGATGCTCCGTGGTCTGTTGTGCCGGTCGCCTCCTGTGGCTCCTCCGGTCGCAGGGGTCCAAGCGGGCCCAGGGAGGCTCTGGTTCCCAGAGCAGTCAGGGGCTGTGGCTGGTCCTCGGCAGGAACTTCCCAGACAGGTCCTTCCCCTGCAGCCTCCAGCCCAGAATGAGCTGGGCTCCCTCCCTTTATACTGCTAGAGCATTTGGAGCATGCCCAGTCCCGCCTGGGAGGCAGGACTTCTGCTGTCAATAATATGGGCTGAACCCTGTCTGGGCTAGTGCGGGTAAGCAGACCCTGTGACACACCCTCCTCTTTAAGGAAGAGCCTCCGAGGGTGGTCCGTCTCCTCTTCCTCCCCTCCCTGTCTAGAAAAAAAATCCGGATTAACATGGGTCTTACCCAGATGATGAAACACACAGAAATCGTAGGGTTGGAGTGAGAGGTACCAGCGCATAATCCGGGGGTTCGTGTCCTTCATGCTGTGTATCCACCTGAGGAGGGCATGGTCTGTGATTAATTTAAAGGTGTTCCCCAGCAGGTAACCGTGTAAGGCATCAATAGCCCATTTCACGGCCAGGGCCTTTTTTTCTGTTGTTGAGTAGTGTTGTTCCCGAGGAAATAATTTGCGACTCAGGTACAGTACTGGAGATTCTTACCCCTCCAGCTCTTGGGAGAGTACGGCCCCTAAGCCCACCTCTGAGGTGCCTGTTTGGAGTATGAACTCCAGGACAGGTTCCTGTGTCAGTCGCTCTTTCAGAGTCTTGAAGGCCTCATCGCACTGGTCAGACCATCGCACCTGTCATGACTGAGAGTTCTTTGTCAGGTCCGAAATGGGGGCGGCTATGGTTGCGAAGTCTGGTACGAAACGGCGATAGTACCCGGCCAGTCCCAAAAATTGGCGTACATTTCTTCGTCTTGGGCATGGGTGTATCCATAAGGGCTTGTACATTATTAATTGGGGGGTGCAATTTTCCGCCCTCTACTATGTACCCGAGGTATGTTACCTCTTCCTGCCCGAGATGGCACTTCACCGGGTTGGCCGGCTCTCTAAGAGCCTGGAACACCCCACCAAGGTATTGTAGATTGTTCTCCCAGTTACTACTGTAGACTACACTGATCGTGAGGCAGCAAGATCTTATTCATCAGCCGCTGAAGAGTAGCTGCAGCCCCATGTAGCCTGAATGTGGAAGAGTGGAAGAGGCCGAATGGTGTCAGAAAGGCCGTTTTCCCCCCGAGAGTTTGGTGTTAGGAGGATGTGCCAGTACCCTTTGTTTAAATCTAGGGTAGACAAATACTTCATTCCCCCGAGTTGTTCTATGATTTCTTCTATATGGGGCATTGGGTACGCATCAAACCAGGAGATAGCGTTGACCTTCCGGAAATCGATACAGAATCGAGTGGTCCCATCTGATTTTGTGACCAGAACGATTGGGCTTCGCCATTCACTGACCACCCCCATCTCAAGCACTGTATCCAGTTCCTGTCGTAGTGCAGCCCACATCTTCCAGGGCAGCAGTCTGTGGTCGTCCCTCACTCTCTGACCGGATGTTGTCGCAATGTGATGGCTCATAAGGTTAGTTCATCCCAGGCGGGTTGATAGAACATCAGGGAAGTCCCTTATGAGCGGCTGTATTTGCTCCTGCTGTGCAGGGGCAAGGCCTTCCCTGAGCGTAGCCGGCCTTGGATCCGAGGGTTCCCCCATTAGGAGTCCAAGTTCTGGGCCTGGGGCAATGAACAAGGCCTCCCTGGCCCTCAAAAGATTCACGCAGTATGTACAGGTCTCCCTCTGTCACCCTGGCAGCCAGACTTCATAATCTACTGGTCCAACCCGCTTGGTTCCTCTGTTATAGAGCCATTCTTGTGTCTTTGGGGCCCACATCGGGTTCTCTTGGGTGAAAGCACCTAGGGCCCGGAGCCACTCTCAGAGGCGTAGCACATACTGGGTAGTCCTGAGTACCCATGTCTCTTGTGCCTCCCAGTCTTCTCTCAGGAGGTCAAGGATCTCTCTGGGTTGCCTGCCATACAAGAGTTATAGCGAACAGCAGGGCTGGCAATAGTGCATTCCAATGATTGGGGATCTCCTCCATGAATTTCCGCAATATGGACTTCAGGGTACTGTTAAAGCGCTCTGCTAGACCGTCTGTTTGTAGGTGATAGACTGACATCTGGAGTGTCCATATATTCAAGAGGTGGCACAGCTCTACTATCAATTTAGAGGATACGTTAGTGCCCTGGTCAGTCAGGATCTTCGGGGGTATCCTGACCCTAGCAAAGACCTTCATGAGTTCGGCGGCAAACACAGGCGCCGTGGCTGGTCGAAAGGGGACAGCTTCGGGATAACGTGTCGCATAATCCACGATCACTAGAATAAATTGATTCCCTGTCTTGCTTCTTTCTGGAGGGCCAACCAGGTTCATCTTGATGACCACTGGCAGGGGGCATCGGGGTGCCCGGGGTACACCTGGGCCAGTCCGCTGGCATTCCGGGCAAGATGCGCAATAGTTTTGGACCTCTTGGTGAATGCTGGGCCAAAAAAAAAAAAAAAAAATGGCGGGCCACCCTCTGGAGAGTCTTTTCCCACCCCAGGTGTCCTGCCCAGGGGTTTGCATGGGCTAACTGTAGGAGGCTTCGTCACAACCTCCAGGGGACCAACAGCCAACGGAGCGGCTCAGGTGTTTGCAGTTTCTGTACCACCCGATATAGGCAATCCCGCCAGATCTCAAATCGGGGCCCCGTGGAAGACTCGAAGGTGCGTTCCCCCCGAGCCTGGGGTGGTGGCCTGCTCCCAGGCCCTACTGAGGGTCGGGTCCTCTCTCTGCTACTGTACGAAATCTATATCTCATTCGAGCTCTACCTGTGCATCTTCCACGGATGGGTACATCACAGTGCGGGGGTTGATGGGCGCCTTCTTAGCTGCAGATGTTCCTTCCCCGGGGTCTGCCTCCGTTGCGTGTCCCAGTAGCCCCTTCCCTGGAGACCTAGCCCCGTCTGCTTGCGAGGTGGGCGGTTCATACTTCCAGAGGATCTCCCTAAATTCCAGGCAAGATTGCCCCAGCACAATGGGGTAGGCCAATCTGGGGACCACGCCCACGTGGAGGACTTCCTCCCGTTGGCAAATCTCAATCCTCACCCAGGCTGTGGGATAAGGATGGATATCCCCATGGACACATTGTAAGTGCATCTGTTCACCAGAGAGTTTAAGGTTGGGGACCAGCCCCTCCCATATGAGGATCTGGCTATATCCCAAGTCCACAAGGGCCTTTGTGGGGGTCTCTTCGACCTGTACGGGGACCAAGAACTTTCCCAGGCCTCTTTTCCGAGCTCTTTGGCCGATGACCCAGACTTGCCCATAGTTGAAGTCCATGAACGGACATTCCCGTCGAAAATGCCCCTCTTGGCCACACTCCCAGCAGCGATCTCAGCCTTCTGTGAGCCCAGGGCCTTCTTTTGGCGGGCTCGGTCCCTTTTGTGGGTGCCGATCACTTCGAATCAGAGTTCAGGCGACCCAGTGTCTGGGTTCGGGGCTGGGGGGCTTAGTGAGTGTGGGGCAGGCGATGGACGGGGGTTCCCGAGCCTCGCTCCCCGTGGAAATCCAAAAAGAACAGGAGTACTTGTGGCACCTTAGAGACTAACAAATTTATTTGAGCATAAGCTTTCGTGGGCTTCCCTTGCCTGGCCCATCCCTTCTGCTCACGTTTCCAGATCCCCGGGTTGGTGCCTCAGCCCCCTCGGAAGCCAGATAGTCCTCCATCAGGCTCACGGCTGCTGACAGGGTCACCGGGCAGTGGCGTTGCACCCATGCTCTTCCTCCTGCCAGGAGGATCTGGGTGAATTGATCTAGTGCCACCATCTCTGCCACCTAGGGCCCAGTCAAGCCTTCCAGGTCCAACCATCTCCAACAGTGGTCCCGTACCTGTTGGGCCATGGCCTGTGGTCGAGCCCCACCAAAGTCTCTCTGGATCCTGCTCCTGTGGGTGCGGGGGCTGGGGCTCCCGGCGGGCATAATAGAGTTACAGAGAGTCCTATGGCACCTTTAAGACTAACAGATGTATTGGAGCATACATCTGACGAAGTGGGTATTCACCCATGAAAGCTTATGCTCCAATACATCTGTTAGTCTATAAGGTGCCATAAGACTCTCTGTTGCTTTTTACAGATCCAGTTTAACACGGCTACCCCTCTGATACTTGACATAATAGAGTTGCCACCTGCTGGATCAGGCGTTCTTGTTGTACTTGTTGCTGTGCAGCCAACTCACGAAGGAGTTGCTGCTGTTGTTCCTGATGCTGGGTCATCTGCAGCTGCTGCTGCTGGCCATCTGCTACATCATCTGAGCCTGTTGCTGCCGCTGTTGGGCCGCCTGCTCTTGCTGACTCTCCAGCATCCACTTTAGAAGCTTCTCAGTATCCATCTTGGATGGCAGTAGGGCTCCCATCACCTGGATTCCTTCCCCTGGTCCTTTCAGCAGGTCCTGGTCAATGCCCACATTCTCCACCATGTCTGATGGTCTACGCCCCCCTCCCGTCACACAAACAAAGGGTAGAGAGTGAAAGCGCACCACCTACAAGTCCACTCCCAGGCTTTCCAGATGACCGGGTCAGGGTCTGAAGTCCAAAACACAGGTGATGGGCCTAGGATCGGGGCAGCACGGGCTAGCAGCCGGAGTTCAATAGAACCACCCTTGGGTGCAGGGCAGCATGGCCTAGTGGTCAGAGTTCAATGGGGGAGAGGGGATGCCCACCAAGGGGTGTGGCGGCCCTGGTAGGGGGTTCCGGGCCCACTTGACTCCACAGGGCCCCGACCCAGGGCCCTAACAGTGGCGTAGCAATTTGCCACTGACTAAGCAGGGGGAAAACACACTGAGGTTTCCCGGGTGGAAGGTACCACTCCGTCACCCTCCCTGGGTCACTTTCTACCAGTATCCACGTTGAGATCTCCCACGAGGCTTCGGATGCTCCGTGGTCTGTTGTGCCGGTCGCCTCCTGTGGCTCCTCCGGTTGCAAGGGTCCAAGCGGGCCCAGGGAGGCTCTGGTTCCCAGAGCAGTCAGGGGCTGTGGCTGGTCCTCGGCAGGAATTTCCCAGACAGGTCCTTCCCCTGCAGCATCCAGCCCAGAATGAGCTGGGCTCCCTCCCTTTATACCGCTAGAACATTTGGAGCATGCCCAGTCCCGCCTGGGAAGCGGGACTTCCACTGTCAATAATATGGGCTGAACCCTGTCTGGGCTAGTGCGGGGTGAGCAGACCCCGTCACAAACAGCAACAATACCAAGAAAAACTGACATCCCTCTTAAAATTAAATGAGTGACACCACTGTTAAAATGTTTCACGCTTCATGACTTGCCAAAGCTAGAAAACTTTGGTAAATCAACGCAAGTTCTTTCCGGACAAGTAAAAACTTCCTTAGCACTGGTTCTGGACCAGAGATCCCTATGGTCCTTCAAGACCTGGGATATATTTCACCCGGTCACATCTGACTCCCATTGCCAGTTCCCTGAAGCCATCCAACATTCACACTTATCTTCTCAGGAAACTTAAAGATAAACTTGTTTGTAGCTTTCTCATATTTACATTTATGAATGCTAAACAGCTCAGACATACCCTAGAGTTATGTCTGATCCTCTTTGTTAGACTCCAAGACTAATCGTTTGAGATAATGACCCAAAACTGAAACAAGACAAGCCAGTTGCCAAAGCCATAAACAAACAAAACGAAGAGATTAAATACCAGAACTAAAACTAAACAAAGGATGTGAATAAGCAAGGATGGAACGAGCAAGAAATACAGAAAAAATAACATGGGTTGAGCAAGACATGAGGAGTTAAAAATCTCTGCCTTCTCCCAGTTTTATCAAACCATTTCTCTCTTCATTCATTTCCCACTTATAAAAATCAGAAGGGCACCTCTAGACTTCCCAGTGTGTCCTGATCTCAACGTGGCTAACTTTTAGGCCCTAGGTGGAATTTTCTGAAGTGCCTCAATGAGTTAGGAGCACAAGAAAACAAGTCAACGGGATTTGTACTCCTAACTCACTTAGGTCAGGTCTATACACAGTTTTGTACCATATAAATATGTTGGTACAGGAATGATTTACCAGAATAGTTATACAACCCCTAGCGTGAACACAGTTATACTGAGGTAAAAGACTGGTATAGCTTAATCCCGTTCCCTTACAGGTGTAAGCAATACCAGTCTAAGCACCTTTATAGCAGTATAGCTGCAGCCACGCTAGGGAAGTTGGCCCATTTTAACAATACTGATCTAGTATCAGAGGGGTAGCCGTGTTAGTCTGGATCTGTAAAAAGCAACAGAGAGTCCTGTGGCACCTTATAGACTAACAGACGTATTGGAGCATGAGCTTTCATGGGTGAATACTGATCTAGTTAAAGTCGTACAGCAGCTTTTGTGCCTAGGAAAGGCCTTAAGTAATCCCAACCCCCACAACCTGCAATGAGCTCTGAATGCAGACCTCTGCATGAAATCTCACTGCATTCAGTGGGGTCCCCATGGTGTGGGGTTTCACCTGCACAGAGCTCCTTGCAGGACTGGGGCCTTCGATTATGAACTCTTGGCATTATATCTAAACATAGTGCACAGATCCTAAAACTGTCAGCACTGGACTAATCAAAAAGTTACCTTACTCTTATAAAGTTTTCTTGCTTCTGCAACTTTTAGCCAAGGGACTTTTTCTGAGGACTCAGTTGCATATTAATAAATTTTTCTTTCCTCTTTCTCTCTTAACCGAGCAAGTGTATTTTAACCACCATAATTGTTGTTCTCATTGGCCAGGGACTAGTGGATCTCAAAGGAACTTTGACATGGCACTTAGTATTTTTTAGTTACTGATTCAGAGTAAAACAACTCATTATTCAGTTGTGATCTGCTAAGCATTATTACTTAAAATTAATAAGTAGGAGTTGCATCACACTCACCCATAGTGAAATCCAGAAGAGGCACAAAGGGAAGAAAAACGCTCCACAAATCACTGTCAGAGGGCGAGATTTTATTTCTTCCCAGAAGCATATTATGGACCGTAAGGTTATCTACAGATAGCCAGGGCCATGAAGCCGGGAGCGGAGGTACCACTTGGGCCATGATCCAACCACTTTTGGACCTAGCCAGACATAAGTGGCACTGCGACCCCATGCACCAAGTCACAACGCCACTCACTGAAATTTGGAGAGGGTGTGCGTAGGGGCCCTGTCGCCCTGACATCTCATCTCGGGAGGTATGCTGCCTGCCGGGGGCCCGTATCCGAGACGTTACGGAGGCATTGTCGAGGATTATCCAGCCCTCTGACTACTACCCCATGCTACTCATCCATGTGGGCACAAATGATACTGCGCGGTGTGACACTGAGCGGATCAAGAGTGACTACAGGGCTCTGGGAGTACGGGTGAAGGAGTTTGGAGCGCAGGTGGTATTCTCTTCAATTCTTCCTGTCAAAGGTAGGGGCCCGGGCAGAGACAGATGCATCATGGAGGTGAATGCCTGGCTGCGAAGATGGTGTCGCCAGGAGGGCTTTGGCTTCCTAGACCACGGGATGCTATTCGAGGAAGGACTGCTAGGCAGAGATGGCGTTCACCTTTCGAGGAGAGGAAAGACCCTATTCGGACACAGACTGGCTAACCTAGTGAGGAGGGCTTTAAACTAGGTTCGACGGGGACAGGTGAGCAAAGCCCACAGGTAAGTGGGGAACATGGAGACCGGGGAGATGGGTCGGAAACGAGAGGGAGTGTGGGCTATATTGGCAGAGAGAAAGGAGAGTCAGGACAAAACCGGGAGGAAAGATCAAACCAGTATCTTAGATGCGTATATACAAATGCGAGAAGTATGGGGAATAAGCAGGAAGAACTGGAAGTGCTAATAAATAAATACAACTATGACATTGTTGGCATCACTGAAACTTGGTGGGATAATACACATGATTGGAATGTTGGTGTGGATGGGTACAGCTTGCTCAGGAAGGATAGACAGGGGAAAAAGGGAGGAGGTGTTGCCTTATATATTAAAAATGTACACACTTGGACTGAGGTAGAGATGGACATAGGAGACGGAAGTGTTGAGAGTCTCTGGGTTAGGCTTAAAGGGGCAAAAAACAAGGGAGATGTCCTGCTAGGAGTCTACTACAGGCCACCTAACCAGGTGGAAGAAGTGGATGAGGCTTTTTTCAAGCAACTAACAAAATCATCCAAAGCCCAAGATTTGGTGGTGATGGGGGACTTCAACTATCCGGATATATGTTGGGAGAATAACACAGCGGGGAACAGACTATCCAACAAATTCTTGGACTGCATTGGGGACAACTTTTTATTTCAGAAGGTTGAAAAAGCTACTAGGGGGGAAGCTGTTCTAGACTTGATTTTAACAAATAGGGAGGAACTCGTTGAGAATGTGAAAGTAGAAGGCAGCCTGGGTGAAAGTGATCATGAAATCATAGAGTTTGCAATTCTAAGGAAGGGTAGAAGGGAGAACAGCAAAATAGAAACAATGGATTTCAGGAAGGCAGATTTTGGGAAGCTCAGAGAGCTGATGGGTAAAGTCCCATGGGAATCAAGACTGAGGGGAAAAACAACTGAGGAGAGTTGGCAGTTTTTCAAAGGGACACTATTAAGGGCCCAAAAGCAAGCTATTCCGCTGGTTAGGAAAGATAGAAAATGTGGCAAAAGACCACCTTGGCTTAACCACGAGATCTTGCACGATCTAAAAAATAAAAAGGAGTCATATAAAAAATGGAAACTAGGACAGATTACAAAGGATGAATATAGGCAAACAACACAGGAATGCAGGGGCAAGATTAGAAAGGCAAAGGCACAAAATGAGCTCAAACTAGCTACGGGAATAAAAGGAAACAAGAAGACTTTTTATCAATACATTAGAAGCAAGAGGAAGACCAAAGACAGGGTAGGTCCACTGCTTAGTGAAGAGGGAGAAACAGTAACAGGAAACTTGGAAATGGCAGAGATGCTTAATGACTTCTTTGTTTCGGTCTTCACCGAGAAGTCTGAAGGAATGCCTAACATAGTGAATGCTAATGGGAAGGGGGTAGGTTTAGCGGATAAAATAAAAAAAGAACAAGTTAAAAATCACTTAGAAAAGTTAGATGCCTGCAAGTCACCCGGGCCTGATGAAATGCATCCTAGAATACTCAAGGAGCTAATAGAGGAGGTATCTGAGCCTCTAGCTATTATCTTTGGAAAGTCATGGGAGACGGGAGAGATTCCAGAAGACTGGAAAAGGGCAAATATAGTGCCCATCTATAAAAAGGGAAATAAAAACAACCCAGGTAACTACAGACCAGTTAGTTTAACTTCTGTGCCAGGGAAGATAATGGAGCAAGTAATTAAGGAAATCATCTGCAAACACTTGGAAGGTGGTAAGGTGATAGGGAACAGCCAGCATGGATTTGTGAAGAACAAATCATGTCAAACCAATCTGATAGCTTTCTTTGATAGGATAACAAGCCTTGTGGATAAGGGTGAAGCGGTGGATGTGGTATACCTAGACTTTAGTAAGGCATTTGATACGGTCTCGCATGATATTCTTATCGATAAACTAGGCAAATACAAATTAGATGGGGCTACTATAAGGTGGGTGCATAACTGGCTGGATAACCGTACTCAGAGGTTGTTATTAATGGTTCCCAATCCTGCTGGAAAGGCGTAACGAGTGGGGTTCCGCAGGGGTCTGTTTTGGGACCGGCTCTGTTCAATATCTTCATCAACGACTTAGATATTGGCATAGAAAGTACGCTTATTAAGTTTGCGGATGATACCAAACTGGGAGGGATTGCAACTACTTTGGAGGACAGGGTCATAATTCAAAATGATCTGGACAAATTGGAGAAATGGGCTGAGGTAAACAGGATGAAGTTTAACAAAGACAAATGCAAAGTGCTCCACTTAGGAAGGAAAAATCAATTTCACACATACAGAATGGGAAAAGACTGTCTAGGAAGGAGTACGGCAGAAAGGGATCTAGGGGTTATAGTGGACCACAAGCTAAATATGAGTCAACAGTGTGATGCTGTTGCAAAAAAAAAGCAAACATGATTCTGGGATGCATTAACAGGTGTGTTGTGAGCAAGACACGAGAAGTCATTCTTCCGCTCTACTCTGCTCTGGTTAGGCCTCAGCTGGAGTATTGTGTCCAGTTCTGGGCGCCGCATTTTAAAAAAAGATGTCGAGAAACTGGAAAGGGTCCAAAGAAGAGCAACAAGAATGATTAAAGGTCTTGAGAACATGACCTATGAAGGAAGGCTGAAAGAACTGGGTTTGTTTAGTTTGGAAAAGAGAAGACTGAGAGGGGACATGATAGCAGTTTTCAGATATCTAAAAGGGTGTCATAAGGAGGAGGGAGAGAACTTGTTCACCTTAGCCTCTAAGGATAGAACCAGAAACAATGGGTTTAAACTGCAGCAAGGGAGGTCTAGGTTGGACATTAGGAAAAAGTTCCTAACTGTCAGGGTGGTTAAACACTGGAACAAATTGCCTAGGAAGGTTGTGGAATCTCCGTCTCTGGGGATATTTAAGAGTAGGTTAGATAAATGTCTATCAGGGATGGTCTAGACAGTATTTGGTCCTGCCATGCGGGCAGGGGACTGGACTCGATGACCTCTCGAGGTCCCTTCCAGTCCTATAATCTGTGAATCTATGAATCTATGACCAAGGGGATCAGGCTGCTGGTTGGGGGTAGGGGAACGCCTGAGGGGGAAAAAGAGGGCAGGGGAAATCTATGGGCCTCCTCACTTTAAGTCCCAGTGCATACATCTCTTTCCAACACCTTCTCCAAACCAGATCCTCCACTTCCCAAAGAAATATCTTAAAGGGGGCACCCCAGCACAATGGGGCCACAGGCAGCTCTATCCTCTCTGAAATATATTAGTGGGATAGCATGGTGTGCTTGCCCCCCCCAGACTACTCCCTTCTGACAAAGACCTACTGCCCACCCCACCCAGCTCCTGTGGGAAGTTCTGTGCTTGATCTTGTTGCCAGGACCCTCACAGGGACCTACTCGTGGGAGTAAAGTCAGCAGAATCCTACCTTTTTTTTTTTTTTTTGAGCCTGACTTTTTTCCCCCCAATCGTCTGCATGAGGCACAGCCGAGTTTGTAGATGATTAAGATATTTTTCTGGGTTAGTATTTTGTTCAGCATGTGCCATGGGCAAGGAATTTATCTGCAGTATATAAGTGCCCTGGGATTTATTCCCCAGGGAATTTAATTTCCAGTTTTATTTAGTTTCTTTCCAAGTGAGTTTTATTTTCCCTGCATTTGGCTCACTTCACATATTAGTTCTCCCAAGCCGAGCCTGCTTTCCCGCTCTAGTATTTTTCCATTGTGCTTCCTGCAGGCTGGATAATTTCATTTATCTGCTCTTTGCACTGCTCTTCCATGTGTCTGTTTGGATGGGGACAGAAGATTCCTCCTTATCTTTGACATCCTGACGACTGAACATACAATGCACAGTCACTCAGGGTAACAGAATAAGCAGGCTAAGTTCAGGGTAATAATTCAAAAGCCAGCGGGGAAATGTTAATTGCTTAGAGGCAATTGAGTTCTCATTTTAAAAGGAGTGACGTTGCAAGCCTGACATGCCCTCACACTCATGTATTTGCCCCATGGGTTTTTCACATGATCTTCCTATCCTAGAGTTTTAGGCTAACACCAACCTTCAATCTTGGTAGTACCTGAGCACCTCCCACGCAAAATAGATGGGCAAGTGTAGTGTCCTTAATAAACTTCATGGAGCCTCTGGCTCTTCTCCCTCTCTGAGGTATAGCAACTCTGCTTGGGGCAGGGTTTACATTTGAGGCCAAATTCAGACCTGGTGTAAGCATGTACAATGGCAGCGATTTCCACCCACTACTCTTCCCAAGGAAACCTCAAGTGAATACCGAGGTTCAAAAAGGCCAGGCCTTTCTCAGATCAGCCAGAAGATGAGTTACCCTAAGCTACTCTTTTACACACTCTGGAGATCTTTTCCCCAAGAATCAAGACAAAAAGTGTCCTCAATAACAATGAACTGTGTTCTCAGAGCTTTAAAATAAAACCAATAAAACAGGTCTCTGTCCTAAAGAACTTCAATAGCAAAATTCCCATGGACCTCAATCGAAAAAGTGTAGTATTTCAACTGCTAGAGATTCGGGTCCCAAAAACTAAGCCCTGATCCTGCAGAGGGATCTTCCCACATAGAGAACAATTAAAATTAATAGGATTCAACCTAGACTTAAGAATTAACCGCTATGGATCACGGTGCCATAGACAATAACATAATAACAAGGACAGCAGATCCATCTCCAGGATGGGTAAAGGGATTGCAGGAGAGAGTGCGCAAATTCACTGGAAAACAAAAGGAAGGGAATACTGAGCTTTTGACACGTTATTGATATGAACTGTGACCATATAGATCATTGTTGCAAACAAAGTCCTATAGTTGCATCAAATCTTGTACTAAGGAGATCAAGTGAGGGGTCTATGAAAAGGCTGTAATTTGCTGGTTATGATTATGCTGTCTGTATGTGTGTATCATTTTTGGATGTGAAGTTATAAATATTGGCTATGTACCTGTATCTCAATGTTTTGATTCTAAGTAGCATTAATGAAGCATTTTGAGAAAGGATCTTTCAGCTTCTTGAGAAAGGATTTTTCTGATTAAGTGCCCAATCAAGAAACACTTAACTGACAATGGACCTTGGGAGACTCCAATCCACATCTGAGGAGCCTTCCTGGGAACATTCAAGGTAGCATGTGAGCAATGGCTGCTCTACCTGCAAACTGAGTCATGCATGGACATGTGATTTGCCCATGTGACTCCAAACTCCATCTTGCTCCTGTGACTTTGCCCAGAAAGAACAATGGGGATCTTTCACATGGGAGAAACTATATAAGGCCCCTGGGAGACGTCTCCATTTTGTCTTCAATCCTGCTTCTGACCTCTGGAAGACCTGTGCTTGAAACTGAAGCTCTGAACAAAGGACTGAATGACCCATCCAAGCTGGGATGTTTATACTCCATAGACTTGGTTGGTTTAAAATCAGCAGTAATCCCATCAGCCTGAAACAAGCCTGAACTAAGAACTTTGCAAATGTTGTATGTATTTGATTCCATTTAACCAATTTTAACTCTTATCTATATTTCTTTCTTTTTATGAATAAACCTTTAGATTTTAGATTCTAAAGGATTGGCAACAGCGTGATTTGTGGGTAAGATCTGACTTGTATATTGACCTGGATCTGGGGCTTGGTCCTTTGGGATCAGGAGAACCCTTTTTCTTTTACTGAGGTATTGGTTTTCATAACCATTCATCCCCATAAGGAGTGGTGCTGGTGGTGGTGCTGGGAAACTGGAGCGTCTGAGGGAATTGCTTGTATGACTTCTGACTAGCCAGTGGGGTGAAACCGAAGTCCTCTCTGTTTGGCTGGTTTGGTGTGCCTTGGTAGTGAAAGACCTTAATCTGTGACTGCCCTGCTCTAAGCAATTTGTCCTGAATTGATACTCTCAGCAGTATCCTGCCAAAGGCCGCTTTGTTACAGCTTTGAGGGGGGCTGTTCCTTATGGGCCCAGCCAATCATACTAGCTGTTTTATTTTATTTAGTACCTTTTCGTAACATTGGCTTTTAGATGATTAGGTGCTGGATTAGAGTAGATGGCATGGCTGTAGCACAGAGATAGTGAATTATGCAGGGAGATCTGAAAGAGGGTGGTGTTGGTGCACAGTCCACAAGAGGAGGGAGGCACTGCCAGGCAAAGGGCAGGAAAAAGATAAATATCACTCTTCAGGGGAGTCCGTTAAATAGTATGAAGATGTCCTATTGACAGAAGTGTCATGGGTAAGTAATTTTGTTTATTAAACATCCCCCACTACTGACAAAGAGATGAACAATAGAGCACAGATAAATAGACAATATAAACTAAAAGGTTATTGACGCACATTTACATTATATCTGTCCAATATTAGAATAATAGAATCATAGAACCATAGGGTCAAAAGGGACTGCAAGGGTTATAATGGTACACTGTAGACCGGGGTGGGCAAACTTTTTGGCCTGAGGGCCACATCGGGGTTCCAAAACTGTATGGAGGGCCGGGTATGGAAGGCTGTGTCTCCCCAAACAGCCTCTATCCGCCCCCTGACTGCCCCCCTCAGAAGCCCTGACCCATCCACCCCCCACCCCCGCTTCTTGTCCCCTCCCAGGACCCCCATCCCTAACCCCCGGGACCCCACCCCCATCCAACCACCCCTCCTTCCTGTCCCCTGACCCCTATCCACACCCCGCCCCTTGACAGGCCCCCCGGGACTCCAACGCCTATCCAACCACCCCCTGCTCCCTGGGACCGCCTGCCCCTTATCCAAGCCCCCCCCCTTACCATGCCGCTCAGAGCACTAGAGCAGGCCGGCAGCTCATGCAGCTGTGCTGCCCGGCAGGAGCTCGCAGCCCCGCCGCCCAGAGCGCTGGTGGCATGGTGAGCTGAGACTGCGGGGGAGGGGAGACAGCAGGGGAGGGGCCGGGGGCTAGCCCCCCAAGCCGGGAGCTCAAGGGCTGGGCAGGACAGTCCCACGGGTCAGATGTGGCCTGTGGGCTGCAATTTGCCCACCTCTGCTGTAGACTACATGCATTGACTACAGAAAACCTCACTAGTTGGGAGGACAAAATTTGGCCTTGTAGTTGGAACACAATTACAAACTAGTTACAGAATGTTGAAGTATCTATATTTAAAAAAAAACTGTGATTACTCCTACATGGAACCCAGCTTCAACAGGACTACACATGTGAGCAAAGTTAAGTGCGTGCTGAAATGTTTGCCATATCAGCACCCATTTCTCTGCATGTCAATGCACACCCTCCTCTTGATATATACACGCACACACACTTTTCTTCTATTATAGCAGCCAAATGCTGTGTTGGCAGTTCAATTAGAACCCCCACTACATTTAGGAAGATGTAATTCAAACACTAGTTCCAGGCTGCAATTGGTGTCTCAAATCTCAGCTCTGGAGCACAGCTGTTTTGCTTTACAACATATTAAACCAAACATGTTTAGACATTTTTAAGGAGAACTGCCAATGTTTTCAAAACCCTACATATAAAAAAAAATAATAAAAGCAATAGTCAGGAGTGGAAGGAAAGAATCTAACTTCTACCTGAATATTTTTCCCCATTATAATAACAAATAAAACCTAACATCATGATTAAAAAGATTAGAACAAACATTTTCTTGTTTCCCTGCCCCAGTTTTTTTAAATGTATGTATCTGATAGCACTTGTATATAGTAAGTTTCACTGTCTTCCCTGTAGAGTCAGTCAGGTTTCCCTGCTTGATGACAGACTTCAATGGGATCAAAAAATTATTAACAGGAGGACTTAAGGGGCAGGGATGGTACCTGAAAACTACTTTAAACTCATTTATTAATTATTTAAATTTCAAATGGAAAAGTATCCCTTTAATTTAAGGGAGACAGTACTTTGGGTTATCCTGATCAGATCAATATCACCCTGCAGTGTTCTGAACCCAAGAGGCAAATAGTGACTCTTCACAACATTTAAGAGTCAAAACTCGGTTGAGGGTGTCTAACCTTCTTGCTACTGCAAGACTGTTCCTTGGGTCTTTTTGTCCAGTCTAGAATTTGATAACTCAAGTGACAGAGCTTCTATCATTTCCCAAGGAGATTATAGTATATAATAGAACTAAAGTGTGAAACTGACAGAGAGAAAAAGTAAAACTTGACCAGCCTAAGAGCGAAATAAAAAAAAAAGTAAATGAAGAATAAATTAGACTTTTTAAATTATATATTAGATCAGCTATGGTGCATCTGTTAACTATCCTTGTTATATATAAAGAGCAAATACTATTAGATAATACAGAGGGAATAAAATTCAGCAAAACAAGGCATGTGAAGTTTTTAGCACTTAGGGCTGTCTCAGGTGACTTCATATTGTTCTTTACTGTAGGAGTGGGGAAAAACAAAAAAAGAAAAAACGTTAGATGCTATTTGCATTCTTCTAAATCCAAAACGGGTGTGTTTGTGAAAAAGGTGAATTTTCCAGAATTCTAGTCTGCAACATGGAACACTTCAATAGAGTGCAACATTTGTATCGTAAAGGGATTTTACAAAGAAGAATGTAGAACATGCCCCCTAACTTCACCTTACTCCCCCACCCTACCCCCAAATAAAGAACATCTAAGAATCTTGAGCACAGAATCACCACAGCCTACACTATGACTGCTTCACCACAACAGGTCAGCATTTTTCCTGCAGACATCAATGTCTATTCAGACCAAAATTCTATTAACCAAGGTTAGATTGTAAACTCTTTGAGGCAGAGATAGTCTTTTCATTATGTGCCTACATTTATATTGTGATTTATTTTTATATTTTACAAATATATAAAATAA
Organism: Trachemys scripta elegans; assembly: GCF_013100865.1. Classification (NCBI taxonomy): domain Eukaryota; kingdom Metazoa; phylum Chordata; order Testudines; family Emydidae; genus Trachemys; species Trachemys scripta. Next base: position 326,584,861 of record NC_048298.1, on the reverse strand, counting down.
AATGCATCTATTTATACTTTATATTTATGGGAGACAATGTGGTGTCTGTAGGGGACAGAGTACTGGAGAAGGACTCGGGAGACCTAGCTTCCATTCCTAGCTCTGCCACTGACCTGCTGAGTGACCATGGGTAAGTCACTTCCTCTCTCTATGCCTCAGTTAACCCCATTTTACAGAGGGGGGTGATATTAACCTCCCGCGTAAAGCATTTTGACATCTACTGAGGAAAATCACTATGTCGGAGCTAGGTGGTATTATTACTATTATTGTTACGCACAGTGCCTTGTGCAATGGTCCCCTGATGCATGACAGGAGCCTCTAGGTTCTAGCCTCTATATAACAAGATTCCAGGACTGTCACCTTCTGTGTGTCACTCTGAAGCCTAAAATATCTATTGAGTCAGTGTGAAGCAATCAAAACACTTACCAGCATGGTTCAGAGCTCTTTTTGTTTAGAATATCACCAGGTTCAATCATCACTGGGATTTGCAGTCTGTTACCATCCAATTTTTATGTTCTCAGCCATTTTGACTTTACAAATTACACCTGTGCAACATTACTGGCTTTCAGCTAGAGTACGGCATGTATTTATGCCATGCCAAATGTCCTAGCCCATTGTGATATCAGAGGTCACTTGACCAATTACCACCCTTAGGCCACAGCTAATTCACATGCAACAATGTCATTGGTTATATGGGGGAGACTGCACAGATGGTGGGTTACTTGGCCCCATTGCTACACCTGTCTCACAACATGAGCTTTCAGCTACTCGTAATACAAATAAATTACTATTGTTCAGTGTGGCAGAATACAATGGTTACAGAAGTGGTCAGGAGCCAGCACTTTCAGAAGTCTTGAACCAGCAATAACTCATTTATGTGACCCAAACCTACACAGTGTAACTCTGTCCCCCTCTAGTGGCTAAACCATATAAAAGGTCATGAGTCTGTAAGGCCTTTGAGTTATCAGAGCTGGGTTTTAGCTCAGGGAGAATAGGCTCATGCTTTTGGATCCAGGGTTCAGTCCCCACTACTGATATGATGCCCCTGGGGAGGTTGTCACAAATGTGGGAATTCTAGTGAGATTTTTCAGAATACCCACCACAGGTGAAAAGTCCTGTTTCTATTTTACAGACATGAAACAGGTACAGAGTTAAAATGACTTGCCTAAGGTCACAGTGTATCCATGGTAAAGCTACAAACCCAGACATTCAGTGCACAGTGCTGTCCACCTAATCCACCTTAGCGCCTCTAGAATTCAAAAGGCCTGTTGTGTCAATCTATGCACTAGATCGAGAGGCTACTTCTACCAGCTAGCTCTTTAACTAATAGGCCACAGGGGGACTCAAAAGATTCCCTAAGAAAATGAATTTACATAATTTCTATTGCTATAGGGAGATTTTCCATTACATCTTTTTGTTTTAAATCTGCCATAAATAAAGGAAATTAACCCAAACAAAGTTCAAACAGCAGTAGTTATGTATACAGATAATATTACAGTTAATACAAATTCAAAGCTAAGGCTAAATACTTCAGCCATACAATTATCCCCTGCAGGCCTATGTATTGCAAAGAGCTCAGGTCCAGACATGCAGTTGCATTACATAATATATAAATGGAATATCTTTCATTTGCAAAGGGCTGTGGGATCCAAATGTAAGCCCAGATCATGCCCCCACGTGGATAAACTGCATGGAGTTTCCCCGCAATGTTTTCTTTTGCCAAAGTTCAATTCCCTCATCACCTTCATGGAAAAGTCAAAGGGATTTTTCCCACTAGAGGATATAAAGGAGACCTGGACCCTCCACACTGCTTCTCAGCTGCTGTGTCAGATGGGAGATGTACTAATAAGGGATGAGGGTGAAGAGTTTCCACAACACACAGGAGCTCCATGCTGAAATTTGTAAAATACTTTAGGTTGCACAAATAGAAGCTCCTTTAAGAGCAAAATATCATGTATAGGGAAAAAAAAAATCAGAGCACCATCAAATACAACTCAGGCTTGCACTTGTTCATCTGGGACACCATTTCCTCATATCTGAGGGGGGGGTGTTACAACAGCTTCTATGTTACTGAGAGACTATTAGAGAGAGACCAATTTGCAAGTTGACATGGAGAAGATTAATTTTTCATGTGGGATCAGAAGTAGAGCTGAAGTGAATGTACGTAATGGTGACTAAGCAAATAATGCATATGCAAATGTGTCCTGGGAATTCTTTGGTACGTGCTTCTTCTTGTATGGTTTTTGAAAAATAAAGTATATTTTGATAGAAAGTGGAAAAATAAGAAAGACATGTTTATGCTTAAAAACAACCACCCACTTTTGTTTACCTCCATCTGATAGGGTCTGGGTTCTGACTCCTGAACTTCAAACTAATTGGAATCGTCGAACACAACTTTTGTAGACTTCCAAGGCATGTCTAGACATGGAAACCAACTCATGTACCGTACACAATCAAAACTAGAGTCACAAGGCTGTACTTAGTACAGCAATTCTACAGGAATAGCAAGCAAAGGGTTAAGAAACGTCTGTCAGACGGACAGACCTTAAAATTGTGGAAAAACTGTTGCCAAACGCCAGCCAAAAATGGCTTTTAAGCTACTCAAAAGCTGTTCCCTCCTCCCCAAAGGAAAAAAATATGAGAAGGTTTCAAAAACTACAGCCAAAAACACTAACTGGAATGTGTCTTGTGTGGAAAGCCAGCAGAATTTCATGTGGGCAGCTCTTCAACAAGAAGTAAAACTTCCCTTAAAAAGCTGTAGGTTTCTGAATACGGGCTATCATGCTGCCACAGGTAAATGAGCCAGAGAAACTGCCATTGTTTACTACTGTTATCTCCTCAGTCTCTCAATTCCTTTCCCCTATTGGTGTTTGGGAACTATATCACAGTAGCTACTCAAAGTCCACTGCCTCCAAGATACGCTGGACTGAGACACCCCTTTGTGCTATAGTTCTACTAGGCATGGCACAAAGGGGATGGAAAAAGATACGGGCATGCCCAGAGACTGACACAAATCTCCTTCTGCATGAAGAACAGGAGTACTTGTGGCACTTTAGAGACTAACAAATTTATTAGAGCATAAGCTTTCGTGGACTACAGCCCACTTCTTCGGATGCATATAGGTTCTTGCATCTGGTCTCTTCCAAGTCCTTTTCTGACTACAATTCTCCTTTCAACTCCAATAGCTGCTGGGGTCTTGCTGGCTATTTGAGGCAGCGTTCACACATTTAAAAAACACTGCAGACACTCTTTCAAGTGAAAGTTGTTTGTTCCTGCATCGATGAGGACCATCTTAGCTGACCATAGCAGACTCTCTTTGGGAGGTGTCAATCAGATAATGCACCCAGCTCAGTACAACGGAGTTTTCCGAAGATCAGCAACAGAACCTAGTAACAGGCACTAATCACAAACTTTGGCATAAAGCCAAATTCACCACGCAAAAGCAGGAGCTTATGTCAGTGGAGTTTATGCCCTTGAGAAATTTGGCCTGGAAGGCATTGGTCTTCCAGAGACATAACATCAGATTCCTAAAGTCAGACAGATAGCATGACCACCATCTTGGTCATGACAACAGGCACCGAACCAGGCACTTCCAGAATGAACAGCCTCACCCTCTGCAGCTGGAGCTAAAGGACTATGTTCTGTAGCAGGTATCTGTGGATTGGGCACAGAGCGGGACATATACTGAACAGTGAGTTACACAAACACCAGCCTTGGAGCAGTAGGACGGCCATGATCTTTGCAGTTAGCTTCACTGACTTTTGATAATTCGGGGGAGATTTCACAGCTGGAACTCTGACAGCAGTTAAAATGCGGTACCACTGTGAGCTTTTAGTCACAGACTAAAAATTCAGCGCCAGCAAACGGATGGCCAGGTGGAGACCAGCAATCAATCTGTCCTTTTTATATGGACCGAGAGGTTAAAATCACAGCTGCTATATTAAGCTGAAATCCCATTTGTTCAAAATGAGCAACAGGAGCCGTGGCAGAAAAAAAAAAAAAAACAGGTCCTGGCTGACTGCTCAGCAGTTTGCCCTCAGGCCTGCCAAACCGAAGAGGTTACTTTTCACAGGCTGTAGGGGGGAGCCTGCCTGACAAACATTACTGGCTAGTTTCAGCAATAACAGCAAGGAGGTGAGCGAACAGGCAAGGTGAAAGTAGGCATCCCTGCCTTCAACACCTTTCTGGACATTGTAACTGATTCTTCCAAACATCTTCTTATCTCCTTATTTGATCTCGCTCATAACAAGAGTGTCTGGACAGCTGCACCTCCTGAAGAGTAGCCACAATACCTCTTATTCATTGACACCAAATGCAGCCTGATTTCCTGCATCTTTAGTTCTCCAAAGAGAAATAGACATTTCCTTTAATAGCGTTCCTAGGTTGCCCTATTAGAGGATTACATGCATTTGTGTTAGTTCTCTTCCGGTAACAAAAATCAAAGTCGAAACTGCAAAAGCCAAGATGCTACAGCTGTAAGAACCCTAGGTGCATTGTACAATAAAAAAGCCATTTTATTTTGAAATGTTCAGTCTGATTATGTGATTGGCTTCAATGAGAGCAGAACTGGACCCCTTAATTAGCAGCACTCACGTGTATTTTATAATATAGCCTGAAGTGCAGCAATGACTCCTTCCCAAAACAAGCCCGCTGGGAAATTCTCTCTCTGGATCAGCACAGCGTTCTATTAGCACAGGTGTCAATGCAAGTGCATGACACAGGGAACACGGAGAATCACTGGCTCTTGCATTTGCATGTACAGAGGAAACATCTGGTGGGTACAACAAGAACTGGAAATAAGGACACAAGTCCTGCCACTGACTCACTACATAACCTTGGGCAAGTCCTTTAACTGCTCAGCACTTTGGTTATCCATCTATGAAAGGGGGGGATAACAATGGTTTTACAGCTTGGTCTCTCACAGGGGAATGATAAGGATGTTTGTAGAATTCTCTGAGATTCCAAAAGGGCAGACACTATGGAGATGCAAAGTATTTAATATTTCATCTGCAAGGTGGGATGGTCCCAGGTTACTACAGTGGACAGAGAACAACAGTGACTAGTTCAAGATGTACTTCATTTTTTAAAAATCGGTCATACTTGTTTCTATCTTTTGTTTGCATCTGCTCTTACAATTTGCACAAGAAGGAAAAAGCAAGATTCATGTATGCTATTACCAGTTAAATACTATAATTCATGTGTGCGTACAACATGCCTTGTCGAGGCAGTAACGGTGGGAAAAATCAAAAAATGCTCGTGTGAGGAAACAGAGATACAAGAGCCTCCCTCAATGCAACTACAGGAAATTAGCCAACCATAATTATAGGCCATCTCCTTGCAATTGGGATAGGAGGGATGGCAATTCATAGCACATAATTCATTTATCCTGTAAAAAGGAAGTTCAACCTCTGTTCTCTATTTATGTATTTTTCATAGCTAGGTTCCTCTCTCAGGGATGGGAGCTCTCCTACATCACTCTGGGTTCAGAGAAGAATACAACTGACAATGTTTGTAAAGTGCTTCCAAGATGAGAAAAGCTATTGAAGTTCTAATTCAGCCTCATACCCCCCTGTAAGGGAGGGAGGCATTCAAATGCCTGCATTTAGAAGTTGAAGTAGAGGCAAATGGAGTAACTGAATGATACTTGGTTGAATGATAACTTGCTCACTTTTTAACTTATCCTCTCCTTTCTGCGGCCCTATGTGTGTCTGTATCATTCACCTATTGCGTTTTTTTTAAACCTAGTCTACAAGCTCCTTTGGAGCAAGGACTGTCCTTGTACTGAGTATCTGCATAGTATCTAGCACAACAGGACTCTGATCCTTCATTAGTGCCCAGCCCCCACTTAGTGAAATACAAAGAAAAGAAATGATAGGTACTTGCATCCACAACCCAGATCATCATCAGAGGCAAGGAGATTAACTGAACTGGCCAAGGTCACAGAGCATCGTTGTAACAGAGGGGGTTTGAACTCAAGTTCCAAGAACAGAGTGTTGTGTTCAGACTCACATTCTGTTGACCAGATGCGAGGCTGCATCATGGGCATCCATCAAGCACTGAACTCCTTTTACATAACATATCACTACAGTCCTCTGGAAGCGGAGCAGCATATCCATCCCCTGTCCACCTTTGCAGCACCTGGGCCATGTCTACCCTGGGGGAAAGTGGCATGCTAGCAAACAGGTTAACTAAACATATTTAACTAGTGTGATGTTAAACACAATTTTGCCCTTTGGGTAGATAGGGACAGTTGTGTTTAAAAACATTAGCAGGCCATGGTTAACCTTGATGATTTTAAAGACAAATCATTGTGTTTAAATGTCCCTGCCTACACGAAGAGTAAAATTGTGTTTAACATCACACTAGTTAAATATGTTTAGTTAAGTCTGCTAGCACAATATTTTTCAAGAGATGAGAGGAATTTACAGCTGGGACTTGCAGACCACACTGCGTACTGGAATCTGTTGTCAGTGATGAGGAGGAGAGCAGCCTCGTGCTGTGTCATAGAACGGCCTATTGGCCTCTCTTCAACTATTCTTGACAAACACACTAAATGGTCAGATTAGTTCTCGGAATTTAGAGAGAGAGGGAGAGAGAGAGAGGAAAATAATACATTTAATGAACTGGTTGCTGCACGGGCACCATTCTCCTCTACTGGTTGCAATATGAACTTTTGGGTATCCTCAGCCTTTTACTGCTAATAGCAACGGGCATTCTCCATTAACTCAAGTGGGAAGGGCCTGCGTTTTTAGAGCAGGAGGATCTGAGTTCTGTCTGTGCTGTCACCATGGTGTTCCAACTAGCTATTTTGTGGAGCACAGCAAGAACCATGAAGTCTTCAGTAACCATTAAAATGTCTTTTTTTTCCTTTTCTCTCTCTCTCCCCATATCCATATACACACACACTATAGTTATAGTGAGTCATTATATGGCACTGTTACAGTTTCCAAGATCTTTTTCTTAGTCTTTTAGCACAGTTCAGCCTTTGGGAAAAAAGTATGCATGGTTAGTTTTGTGATTCACTTTTTTGAGGGGTAGAGCTGTTGCAAGCAGCAAGAGTTTGCTCACTGCCTTATTCTCTCTAACTAGTTACTCCTCGGAAACCAGGCACTGGTATTTGGCTGAAATCCTTGAAAGAGGGGGTTACCGGGGTACTGTTTGTGATCACCTCTGTTCAAGGACTGATATAACTCGTATTTACACACCAAGATAAATTAAAAATTAAATTAATGGAGATATCCCATCTCCTAGAACTGGAAGGGACCTTGAAAGGTCATCAAGTCCAGCCCCCTGCCTTCACTAGCAGGACCAAGTACTGATTTTGCCCCAGATCCCTAAGTGGCCCCCTCAAGGATTGAACTCACAACCCTGGGTTTAGCAGGCCAATGCTCAAACCACTGAGCTATCCCTCCAGACTCCTCACTATTGATTTCTCCTTCAACAAGAAGCAAATTTTCAAGGCCCTAAAATCTGCTACTAGCAGAGAGGAGACTGTATTTTATATCTAAAGGTCTTATTTGAAAGGAAATCCTGTATTGGCAATAGGCCAGCATTTCTCACAGAAATTGAGTTGCTAGTGAATATTTGAGTAGCCACTTTTTTCAAAGATGTATCTAAGCACATAGTTAGCCAGAGAATTACAACGGTCAATATCTCTCAAATAAGCACATGCTGTATAGTCCTCCAAAAAAAAAAAATAAATAAAAAATAAAAAATAAAATGAGAAAGAAATGAACCAATAGACTGGATGCAATGCAAACTGAAGAACTAGGAAATTAAACGCTGAAGCAGAGTCTTGATCCATAAATCATACTGTATCCATATTTGTTAATTTTACAAACAATGTAAATTACGGAGGTTGAGAGAAGATTCTGCTCTCAGTTATACCAGTGTAAATCCAGAGTGACTTCACTGTCTTCAATGGAAGTAAATCCAGAGCAGGATTTGAGCCAGAGCCAACCCTGACTTCGAGTTTTCTAATCTACACTACTGTGTCCCAGAATTTTATAGCTAATACTTCTATTATAGTTATTACATATCACAATTACTGTTGGATGAGATATGTAACTGTGCTCATTATAAAAGATGCTAGGGCTCTTTTCACAACAGCAAAAGGACGTTAACCCAACCTCCTCATGTTCTAGTCAAATTTCAGCTCAGGTAATTATATTTGTGTTATTTTAAACCCCCCCCTTACAATTTCACTTTGCTATGGTACTTCTTCACTTTGTCCTAACCCACTGTACAAGTGCAGTTACTCATGTAGTGCTGCTGTGTGCTGTGAAACGCTGTCACATTTCAGCTCAGAGATGGCTGCATTTCAGTGTAAATTATGGGTCAAGGTCTGGTTGCCTTTGTGCACATCAGAAAATCGGAGGGCAAAGAGGAAGCACAGGGTGGAAGCTCTCCACTCTGGGTCCAACCCGCTGCAGAAATCTTACTCTGTAGACTCTCCATAAGAGGAGTAGAGGAAAGATGTTCCAGGGCAGGGCCTGTGGACAGCCATTATTTTTATTATTTAGGACGTGTGCTGCAGTAGCACCACAGGCCCCAATCAGGGATTGAGGCCCCACTGCATGAGGTACTGTATGTGAGCACACACACACACACACACACACACACCCATAAGGATCATCTCTATCCCAGAGACTGTACAATCTAAGTAAGTCACATCTTCATGTTTGTGCATGTATACTCTTAGCTCAGCTATTATGCATTTCCATACACAGAGATTATTTACATTCCTGGTAGGATTAATTTATACATGGAAGGCTACAGATGGGTGTTGCTGGCAGGAACACGGGAACAATAACTCTGCTTTCATGGCACTGAAATTCACCCATGTTGGTGTGGTCCTCGCAATGTGCCAATATTTGGCCTTATGAACTACAACTGAGACTTTCTAAGCCATGGGATTTGGAAGCCCAATTCTCATTAGATAGGAGAGGGAACTGGGTGTCTAAATACCCATTATGCATATTGAGGTTTTAGGGATTTTCCTGGATGAAGAGCATTACATAAATATAACATCACAGCCTCATTTATATAGACTTTTCCCTTTACTAATTCTGCATTCTTAGAGTAGCCTACACGAGATTGGGAAACGTTTGTAAGCATTTATAGAGCTGCCTGACTAAAATTAAATGATTTCATCTTGTTTACTTAAAGTAAATATTACCCAATTAATTTCTCTCCCTGAGCACTGATGTCAGCATGAGTGTGCACAACTCTAGGAACGGTTACAGTTCAGCTACGGTGCTATAGAGGGCGCTCACACACAGCTTTACAGGTGGAAGTTGGGGTGTTAGCACCATACTGGTGACCATTTATTTTTATGCCTTAATAACAAAGCAGAGTTTGATTTTGTTTTTTGTTTTAAGCTTACAGCAATTTTTAAGAGGCAGGATTAATACTGGTGCTATATACAGGCAGACAGTATCAATGCTTCTTCTTGCCTTTCAGCTAAGATTGAAGGTCTGAGCCGTCTCTCACGGAAGTCAATGGGAGCTCTACCACTGATTTCAATGGGAGCAGGCCCTGCCAAGAGTCCTATCTGTTAATTGTCAGATACATCTTCTGTCTTTGCTAGATCCTGCCCTGGCATGGGAATAGGCTCTATGACCCAACAGATCTTTCCATCTCTTGGCCACTATGATTCTATATAAACACCAGCCTCTATAACAGTGATATTCAGACCTCAGTAGTCCAGGAGCCAAATCAACGATTAATATTACCCAAAAGAGCCACAGTAGTGTGAATTCATTGTTCCATTTACTATTTATATATTCTCACAGCAAAATGACTGTGCAAGTACACCGCTACCTCGATATAACGCGACCCGATATAACATGAATTGGGATATAACGTGGTAAAGCAGTGCTCGGGGGGGCGGGGCTACGTGCTCCGGTGGATCAAAGCAAGTTCAATATAACGCGGTTTCACCTATAACACGGTAAGATTTTTTGGCTCCTGAGGACAGCGTTATATCGGGGTAGAGGTGTCTTCTACAACTGGTTAATAATATAGTAAAAGCATCCTGATTGGTTAATAATTAAATGACATGGGGTTTTAATATCTGCTACAAAGAGCTGCAGGAGACTCATTAAAGAGTCACTTGCAGCTCCCGAGTCTGAGTCTGAGTAGCACTGCTGTACAGAGGGAAAAAACCCATGAACTAAAAGACTATTACCTCCACGCTAGAGTCACTATCACTCTGGTTGTTAAACAATATTAATGCGATTCATTGTTATTGCGATCTATTATTTGTATTGGGCCAGAACCCCATTGTGCTAGGCTCTGCACTAAGATTGTTATTTCAGTGTGATAACCATAGAACAAAAAAAAAAGTATTAGCCAAAATCACTTTCTTAAAAGGGATCATGAAAATATTAGCACTACCAAGTTGTCTCTGGCTCCCTACAAAATACTATGTAGGTAAGACAGGGATATAATTCATGAGAGAGGGGTGAAAAAACCACTGAGGTTTCCTAACTCAATTAGCAATATGAATTTTTAAAATAAAAATAAATCATATGAAGGACAAAGCAACCACATGGTTCTGCAGTTTCTTTGGTTGTCATGGTAAATGAAAATCCCTCGCTCTCAAATGTGTATGTTCTGGGGGGAGAGGGAGAGAGAGAGAGAAAAAATACCTCTTTTCATGGACTAGAGAGGAACATTTCCTAACAACGGCTGGTGAAACCACCAGATAGTCTACAAAAAAAACAACCCAAAAAGCTGTCCCTTCCATATGAAAATGTTCGTATTCTCTGATTGACTTAATAAATGACTGTTTGAAAGTCAGGGAATACAGGCTATTCAGCATGAGCAGATATTCAGGCAGTGGTAATGGGAATCATGTGCAACCTCTTGCCTGCCAAAGAAAGATTGTGCTGAATTAATCAGGAGGATCTATGCTACATTAGGGCTATATCACTGGATGACCAAAGGAGCTGATGAGAAGGTACCACCAAGAGAGATCGTGATGTATAAGTGTTAATTCCCATTCCAATACATTGCATGAATCACTAATACACCCACATGAAGGCAATGTATTAATGCAGTGTTCTCCATCTGTTCTTTGCACCTGTCTAGGGCTTCTGTTTTTTGGGGGCGCGGTTATTAATTTCGTTTTTCAGGGTTTATTTTTAGTAATTTGAGTTTTAGGTAGATTTCCAGAAATTGGGGATTTTCGGGGCTCTCTCCTTGTATATACTGTAATGAGTAAATTAGAATACATACAATACACACTCCTGTAATTAGTAATCTCTTTGTAATGTTCCCTAGTGTGCTTTAACATAGTACTGTTTCAAACAGAACTATATTAAAGAGCAATAGGGAACCTTTAGTGTGCACAACAGGGTCTACATGGACCAGTTAATGTGCAACATATTAGCGGGATTTAGAAATCACATTCCCGTAGTCCACATTACTGCTCCGTGTAGACAAGCTCTTAGACACAAGTAATCAATTCCAATGTTTGTTGGATAAACAGAGATTTCTCTTTCCTATTAAAACACCGCCAAATCAGTATTTATTGCTTAAAAACAAAAGTCAGAAGCCCTACGCATGCCCTGCAATGGAAGCTACTCAGTGTCCTACCTCCAGGCACAGTTACTACCTTCTATTTCAGTGGTGGGCAACCTGTGGCCCGCGGGCCACATGCAACCCATCAGGGTAATCCACTGGTGGCCCACGGGACAGTTTGTTTACATTGACCATCTGCAGGCATGGCCATCTGCCGCTCCCAGTGGCCACGGTTCGATGTTCCCGGCCAATGAGAGCTGCGGGAAGCGGCGGCCAGCATGTCCCTGCGGCCCGCGCTGCTTCCTGCAGCTCCCATTGGCCGGGAACAGCGAACCACAGCCACTGGGAGCTGAGGGCGGTCAATGGAAACAAACTGTCTTGCAGCCTGCCAGCGGATTACCCTGACGAGCTGTGTGTGGCCCGCGGGCCGCAGGTTGCCCACCGCTGCTCTATTTTCTCCTCTCCCTCCCTGTTGTTCTTTCTGGTTTTGTCCTATTTGTGAATTTCTACTTTTAACTGCTTTGCTCCCCAGTCTCCTGGTGGCCTCCTCTACTCCCCATACAGGAGAGACTGGTCCATTGATGGTGCCATGGAGCCAGGACCACGTGATGCTTTTGCAATAGAACGTAAAGCCATGAAAGCGGAGATGAGACAAGAGGCTTTGTTCATCGTTATGCTGCTGCTGCCTGAGCCCACAGCCCTGTCCGCGTGAGCCGTTCCCACTGTTGGCTGCCTTTCCCTTTACTTGCAGCTGCAGGAAGACTTTTCCAGTAGAAGGGTGGGGCAGATCTGGGGACATGCAGCTTTCCCCACTGCCATCTGCCCTGCAAACCTGCTTGCACTAGAACGGCAATAGAAAACAGTGTAAGAACAGTAAATATCTGTACATTTTCCCCAGCACAGACCTTCAAGTTACAGATATTTGAGGTAACTGGGCTATAACTTCATCTGCAGGCCTCTAGAGAGTGGATTATTTCCAATGAAACTGTCTTGCCTTTTGTTCCTTGGCTGCAGATTGAATGCCTGGGAAGTTCAGGATATTCATGAAAGACAGATTTATGCCAGTGATTGCACCACAAGGACTTACTCGGTTGTTTTCATTCTCCGCCCTGCCCCCTCCGCGAACCTTCTCTCCACTACTGGGCTTAAATTCAAGACCTTTTGTCTTGGTGGAACAACAAAGCCCTAAGGAATAATGTTTATTATATGATGTAGTCTCCAATGCTCCTCCTCCTCTGGATGGTTATTTTCTCCTTCAGGCAAAATTTCCCCACCCCCTCTTTATTGCACGTGTGAGACCAGTAGAAGTTTCACAACCACACACACGCAATTAGCTGGAAGGAATCAGTGCTTTAATGAGAAACACAAGCTCCTCCACTTAAAGTGCAGTGACAAGCAACTATGTACAAAACAGCACCATCTTACTTAGCAGATCTGCTCTGTGCATGCATTTAGGTTCCTCTCTGTGGACTTAAATATCCAAGGGTAAGCATTTACTGCTATATATTCCTGCTAGCCCTGCAGAGCCCACGTAACTAGAGAAAGCCAGCTGTTTTCTATTCCTTCTTGAGCATTGTCCACAAAATTGTTTACTAAGTTCCAATCAGGTTGATTTGGTGCTGAAGACAATAGGGTTCCACAGCTAGAACTAAACAGCATAACTGGGCCTGGTGACCCTTTATTACTTTTGATGATATACAAAAAAGGAAAGAGCACTGCTGGCCTCTCAGGGCCCAAGCGGTGTTAGCAGGACTGCTTCTTAGAACCATCGTTTCACTTGTAAAGTGAGCACATTAGATCTCGAGTCACTTAGTGATAAATATGAAGCTCTATGACAAAAAAAATTGTACAATCTTTTTTCAGTGTAAAACCTCATTGAATCCTATTCCAGTCCTTGTACATGACTAGGGCCCTACCAAATTCAGGGTCCATCTTGGTCAATTTCACAGTCATAGGATTAGTAAATTTCATTATTTCAGCAATTTCAATATTAAATTTCAGTGTGTTGTAAATGTAGGGGTTCTGACCCAAAAAGGAGGTTGGGGGGGGAGGGTTGCAAGTTATTGTAGGGAGGTTGTGGTACTGCTACCCTTACTTCTGCGCTGCTGCTGGCAGTGGCACCGCCTTCAGAGTTGGACAGCTGGAAAGCAGCGGCTGCTGGCCTGGAGCCCAGCTCTAAAGGCAGAGCTGCCACCAGCAGCAGCGCAGAAGTAAGGATGGCATAGTATGGTATTGCCACCCTTGCTTCTGCACTGCTGCCTGCAGAGCTGGGCCCTCAGTCAGCAGCCTCCGCTCTCTGGCCACCGAGCTCTGAAGGCAGCGCAGAAGTAAGGGTGGCAATACTGCAACCCTCCTAAAATAACCTTGTGACCCCTCCCCACCCGCAACGCACTTTTGGGTAGGACCCCCAAGATGAGAAATGCTGGTCTCCTCCCTGAAATCTGTACAGTATAGGGTAAAAGCACACAGAAGACCAGATTTCACAGGGGGAGAACAGATTTCAAGGTCCGTGAAGCGCTTTTCATGGCCATGAATTTGGTACGGCCCTATACATGACCCCCTTCACATCCACAACCATTACTGACTTGAGGACGATCTCAGAAGAATTTGGAATCCCTAGTCTTCCTGTGACTATAGCTACAAACCGTGGCTAAGTCAAAACTCAGCCCTTCATCCTAACAGAGATAAAATGAGTAGCATGCAGTTTACCATGAGATCATTTTAAAAAACAAACAAACAAAAAAACCCACACACACACACACACCAAAAATGCACAAGGTCCTACCTGCTCTACATGGACATTCAAAATTCTTTGGGAATTTTGGAGGGAGCAAGTAGGCTTTGAACCTTGTTTCCTTGGCCAAAATTGTACCTATTTACTACATTTCAGTGCTATTCTCTGTATATAGTTCACAAATAAATGTTGGGATCCCTTGGAACAAAAGGCTTTATGTACTTGCATGAAATATCCTGAAACTCCACATCAAACTTTATATGCCCATTTTATTATGCTTTTTTCCTACATAAGATTTCTTTTCTTCCTTATAAATACGGCCTTATAGCATCAGTGTTTTTATATCTACTATAAAGAGGGTGTGGGGGAGGAGAGATACAAATGCAGAGTCCTGCCAGATTACTGCAGGGTTCAGAAAACCAGAGGAGCTACAGCATAAATTCAATTCCAAGCCCATTATGAAAATTTAAAAGCAAAACAAAAAAGAGCCCCACCAGCCAAACCTATTACAAAATGACTTGCATAAGTCCCATGAGTCCGAGCATTCTCACAACAAACAGATTAAGTATTAAATCACATTTTATAACACATTCCACACTTTGAAAACATTAATGAATTAATTTTCACAGCACCAGTGAGATCAAGTATTAATATTATCCCCATTGTACAGATAATGAAAGAAAGGCCCAGAGAGCTTTACTGACTTCTCAGATCACATAGTAACTGAGAAATAAATTAGTAATCTTCAAAAGATGAGAATCCAAAAGAAACAAACAAAAAAGTTAAGGAGTTCAATCACTATAGCTTATTGAAGAGAAGGTTAAGAGGAGACTTGATCATGATCTATAAATCCCTAAGCAAGGAAGATTTCTGATAGTTGAAGAATCTCATATAGCAGACAAATGCATAACAATATAAAATGGCTGGAACACGAAGCCAGAAAAATTCAAACTAACCCACCCCCCCCCCCCCTTTTTTTTTTTAGCAAAGGTAATTAACCACTGGAAGAGTGGATTCTCCATCATTTGAAGTCTTTCGAGTCAAGACTGGATGTCTTTTCTAGAAGACAACCTCTATTTCATCCATAAACTATTTGGCTCATAAATTATTGGATCAAAGTTCTATGGATAGTGTTATAGCAGAAGTCATACTGTTTGCTCACAACGGTCCCTTTCTGGTCTTAAAATCTGTGGAACCAAGGGTAAACGAATGCACGGCTCTCTGCCAGAGTCTGCAGCCAGGACATTTCCAGGGACTCTGCTGCTGTTCAGAATTTTTAACAGATCCTTGCCAGTTTTCACTGCTGCTACTCAAAATCCGTCAGTTTCACACAGCTGTCACTTGGGAAAGCAACAGAGGCAGGCTGTGAAGATTCACTAGGGGGAAGGATCTAAACACAGAGGGAAAGGAAGGCAGCAGACAGAGAGCGAGCGAGAGACAGACAGACAGACACTGAGGTGGGGGGTCAGAGAACAGAGGGGAGAAGCAGAGACTCAGAGAATGGATGCTGGAAGGATAGAAGGGGTTTGACTCAGAGGAGGTTGAGGTGGGGGGCTTCAGACACCTGCTAGTCAAAGGCTACAGAAGACTGAGTCCCCAAGGAGGCTCTAGGGACAGAAGTTGATAGGAATCCCCAAACCGTCCCTTATCAACAGGGGAGTGTGGCTTGACTTCTTCCCTAGGTGTGGCCCCAGGAGAGTACACCATCCTCTTCCACACAGGTCTTTGGCTAGTACTTTTAGTCCTCTGGTGGTGTGGTGCCTGGTGCATTTTACAATTCCTACATGAGTAGATGCATGGTTGGGGGTGAGGAACGGTTAGAGATTCTGGGGATGGACAGGGCAGAATGGAGATGGAGAAAGAGAAATGGCAAGGAAGGAGGAAAATACATCGTGATCTCTGATACAGAGAGAAAGAAAAAAAAAATGAAGCCAGCCTAGGAAGGGGACAAAACCAAAAGAGATGAATGTTGTTACCTCATTAGAACACTCCATTGACAATGCTGCTGTACAGAGTAAACATCACACAACTATTCTATTCCTTTAAATTACTGTTCAGGGGATGTGGCAGAGCAACTATTTTTCACCCTGGCTAGTAGACTTAATCCTCAGGCTAATATGGGTCAGTTATACTCAGACAAACGCTGAAATAGCTTTTAACTGCATCAATCACAAAAATAACATATTAACACAAATTGTAAGTACTGCACCAAGCACAGTAAAGTCGTGGTCCATGACCAAGGCTCCTAGACACTCTGATAATACAAATATAATCATCATCAGCTTCTTAAAACATTCACACACACACACACACTTCTGAAAGACTTTCCCACAACTAGCAGTTTTCCCAAAGAAAAACTTTAGAGTGCAACATCCTTATGCCTTGTCTATTTTAGTACCATTATTTTATGTAAATGAATTCAAAGTAGCAGTATTTATCCAAGAAATGTAGAATGCAGTTTTAAACTGCATTCTAGAATACTATGCACAATAATTACAGCAGAATTTTATATCAAAATTTATCACAAGACATCTTCATGTGATAAAACAAAATACTCCTCAATGGTTCTGTTTTATCATTTATCCATTGTAAATTCAACCACAATTCCCATTATACTAAACTCACACAGAGCAACTCCTGGTATTGTGAGGTAGAATGGAAGTTCTAAGTTGTGTGTTGCAATGTACAGATTGGAGTCTACTCGTAACTGGAATGATTATTATAATGAAGACTCCTATGGAAAAAAAATTTACTTCGTTATCAGATGGTTTCACAAAATATAGCAATGGAACATCCACTATTATAATATAAATGGAAGAACCGGGTGTCGTTTATTTTGCACACATTTACCATTGCACCAGGAAGGATGACTTCATGGTCAAGAACAGGACAGGGACTCAGAAGACCTGGATTCTATTCCTGGCTCTGCCACAGACTTCTTGCATAACCTTGGGTAAGTCACTTAACTGACACAGGAGCTTCCTCCTCTGTACAATAGGTATAGTAATATTTACCCACATCATTGTGATGTTTTAAAGCTAAATCCACTGATGTTTGTAAAGCACTTTGAGCATTATTTTAGGACTAAAATTTAAGGACAAACCCAGTGATTCACCACCATCCCTTTTCTTGAGGGTGGAAAGCTTGGAAGACTTGTGCAAATTACAATATTAGGTCACCTCTGAGGGAACATAAATTAATCCAGCCCTAAACAACCCCTTCAAATGATTCTGTTTTTCCACCAACGTATAGGTCATTTTAACATGTGTTGGTTGGTTGTTCTCCTGGGTTGCAGGTATTTTAAGTTTAAAAACCAAAACATCTAAATGTCTCTAATAAAGAGAGCAACCTCAAAATTTAGCCAAGATTGTGTATCGGATTGTGGTGCGAAGGAAATGGATATGTGTAGAGTGGCAAGAAGAAAAAGAGAACTTGCTGCTGAGATGACGAGTCCAGGAGTGCATGATGAGATATAGGTTGTGAATTGGTGAACTGAGGGGTTTTTGGGGTGTTAACATAGTCTTAATTGGTGATTCCTTCATTTTTATTGGATTGTGTTGAAAGGATAAGCACTTTTAGAGCCTTACCTCAAACTTAAAATTTTTCATATAGGAATTTCCTAGATTTTTTAAAAGAACATGTCAGGCAGTGGGGAGCAATAAAGGATGGGAAGACATAGGGGAGCCAGGAAGGACAAAAGGGGAAGGTTTGGGGTGGTGGTGACCACGGAGGGGATGTTGGGGGCAGCAAGTGATGAGCCAAGGAGGGTATAAACTTTGTGGGGTAGCAAGGGACAGAAGGTAACAATGGGAGAGTGAGCAGAGCTGAAGAACAGAATGCAGGGTAGACTAGTGCAAACTATCTTCTATGGCTATACTTGACTTGGCCTATCTTCAAGTTATTGGAAAGCAAGCAAAGAGTATAAAACTTCAAGGGAGCATTTTTAAAAAGTGTTGTTTCCGCACAAAGTTAGTACATATTTTAAAATTCAGTCATCAGCTGAAGAATTATTATGCTAAAGCCAGGAGACAATTCAATCACTAAAGCATGAATCAGAAGGATTTTAGTACAAATCTCAATGCAACCTTGACAAGGGAGTCACTACCAACGCCTCCATAATATATAAAAATATTTTATCTCACACGCATACTGTGAAACAAAACATCCTTTTATCGGATACACACAGCCTTTGGATTCACCATTGAGTTTAGGAAACATCATAAGACAGTCATGGTGAAGAGAGCATGAGTCATGGAAATATACTGTTTAAATGTCGAGTGTCACAGGTATTTTGCATCCCAGTTGACCTTTATATTCCTCATGTTAGATAGAACATTGCTTATGTAGTGATAACAGAGGACAGGTTTAAATACAATATTTGCCATAAGCCTACCTAATGAAGCCCAAATGAACTGTCCACATGAAAAAGGCATTTTTGTAATCCTAGGGATGGAAAACCTTGTCTCTACTGAAGAAAAAGTTCTTGCTATCTGTTCATTAGTCTGCTCCTTTGGTTGACTAGTGCTTCTCTGTGGTAGCCTCACATACCGCCTACGGGTGAAGCTTGCAGCTCCCAGATTCTCATTTAAATTGATTTGCATATCTTTTGTTGGCAAGTAATAACTTCCCTGCAGATTCCTGACTGAAACTGGAGCAACCACGGAAAGAGACTACCGAGGTGGAACACCAGATTTGCAGATTTTGAGGAATATACCAAGGGCTGTGTAAGTACTTACACAGTGCAGGCGTAATCAGTGAAGTTACTGTAAGCTCGTAGAGGCACCATCTGTGTCATCTTATGTATCTTATAGCTAGAGTCAGTACCTGCCACATAGAGCGGTTATAATCCAAATAGGCAAAACAGAGAAAGGACAGGGGAAACAGAGGCACAGAGAAGGGAAGGGACTTGCTGAGGTCACAAAGTTGGATGCTGGCAGAGGTGGAAATAGCAACCCACGTCTCCTGTCCCCTACTTCAGGGCTTTTTCCACTACACCACTTCCTTTTCTTCCTGGCTCTGTTTCACTTTTTTCCTGTCTCATAATGTGCACTTTCATGGGTCCGTCTCCATTTCAGCCCCCTCATATCTATTTCCCTCTGTCCTTGTACTGCGTCCTCTACCTCCTCCTCTGTCTTTGGCCTCTTATTCTCCCACCTCTTCCCCACTGCGAGGAAAGGCAAAGGGGACGGGATTCCTTCTCGAGGGCTCTCCCTGGATCCTGTTCAGGGAATCCAGCTTTTGTATTTTGCTTTGTAAGTGCCAGATAAAATTATAGCTGCTGGAATGGAGAAGGAAAGTTTTCTTCCCCACGCCCCCTTCTGATCCTGTCGCCTCCTACTTCCTGGCATGGGAAGTGAAGTATTCACCATTCTCTAGCACTCCCTCTGTTTTCTGGCTGCCTCAAGAGGTAGGCAGTGCGTGTTATGACACAGACAAACCCAGACAGGCATATTCCGCCTGTGTCAGTCCATCATCTCAGTCTTTCACCAAACGGGGTTGTATGTGATTTCTGAGGA
The DNA here is from genome assembly GCF_013100865.1 of Trachemys scripta elegans. Classification (NCBI taxonomy): domain Eukaryota; kingdom Metazoa; phylum Chordata; order Testudines; family Emydidae; genus Trachemys; species Trachemys scripta. The sequence continues at coordinate 326,565,085 of NC_048298.1, read as the reverse complement.
AAGGTAAAGTGTAGATGATTGTCATGGTTATTGTGAGATGTTTGTATAGAAAGTCAGTTCTAGAGTTATGTAACACATAGGATACTATGTTCCAAAGCTGTCCGGAGTCAAACCTATCACCTGAGAGGGGGCAGTCTGAGCGCTGACTCAACCAATGTAAGAATAATGAACGTCTGTGGAGACAGACCCCGCTGACTGACTGAGTGAGATGCAGGCTTCAGCATTTGCAAAGACAAAAGAACCCCAATAAAAGTCTCTGAACAGGGTACCCCAGGTCGGGTGATGTGATAGGCTGAACCTTCCTCTGGGGTCACACTCAGGCAGTTTCAGAGTCTCATTCCCTTTCCCCGCTTGGGAACTTTACTCCAGCCTTTCCAGCTTCTTGGGCATGGGGATCTCCCACTTAAGGGAACGTTCAGTCTGAGACTCCTTATAAAGGTCTGGTTTGGCTACAGTGGTCTGGCATGGCTGACCCCGTGAGAGTTGATTTTGACCCCTGCCCCGCAGTGATCAGCTTGTTCATGGTCTGTTAAGCCCTTGTGGGTGGTGGAGGCTTGTCAGCGGTTTCTCTCTCAGTGGTTCTGTAGCAAGAGTCAGCTACTTCTGAGGCACAGCACCTTTCCTCTTGGTCGCCCCTTCCTGTGACAAGCTCTTTTTTAAGTTTGCTTCCTCCAGCTGAAGCAGGCTCTATAGGTGTGTGTATTTAGTACTGGGTGAGCCCAGAGGAGCTGGTTAGTCTTCTGATCGAGATGGGGCATGCATCATCACAGGGAACAATGGGCAGGAATTATATAAGAGAATTCCTCCCCATTACAGGAGCAGGGACTCCAACAGCGTGAGGCTCTCATGAAAATTGAATCCCAGTTTTTGGACCCATTTTGGAAGGAATGACCTTTGGGTGAGAGGTCTCATTAGATAGGAAAGTGATTTGTGAATAAGTATAGGCTATCGATTGCATGTTATATCTTTCTTTTCTCTGTAACCTTCTGTTTCCAAATCCTTATACGTGCTTTTCATTGAATCTTCATCTCAAGCTCTGATAAATAAACTGAAACAGGTTTATAGTAAAACCAGATTGAAGTGCCGGGTGCTAAGGAGAGTGCTGAACAGAGGTGAAACCAGTCATCTTGGGTGCACTGCTTTCTCAGAGGCAGCGGATCTATATGCATTGTGGGCGTCCAGAGGATTAAGGGACTGGGCACTCAAGTTGAACAAAATGGGGTGTGTAAATTCTTAGCCTGCAGAGGGAAAGAGCAGGGCTTGCGGAGCCTGGAATGGAGCTCCTGTGTTACCAGTAGCCAGTAACTGGAGAGTGTTTCCCCTGGTGAGCACAGACAGGACTTCCCCCTGCTGTGAGCAGGTGATAGAAATTAACCCCAGACACCTAGGGTCACCCCAAAAAAGTGTTACACGTTTCCACAGTTCTACTACTACTTCAGGGGCAGTTTGAATCCTCGTTTGCAGAGAATAGCTATAGTGCCATTTCCTTCTTCACAGAGCACCAAAGCGAGACTGTTCTGATTCTTAGCCCCACTGCTGCCCACAGGAGTCTGAACAGAAACAGATGAAGGGAAAGACGCTAGTCAGTTTTTTCTGTACTATCACTTGGGAAAGTTCTGAACAGCAGAGGCAGCACTGGAGCTGTCTGCAGGCTTTGGAAGGCAGTACTGCGTTGGTTTTCACTCTACCTGGAAGGCTTTCACAGCCATAGCCACTAGATGATTTTTTTTAAAAAGCTTGGTTTCTCAAGAAGCTGATGGCAGCTGCCCAGGAAATCTTCCAACTCACCCCACAGGCCACTATGCTCTTCCCTCTGGCAATTGTGTCCTTCGTCAACTTTCATAACTCTATCCTCTCCTAGCTCTCCTCCAACTTCCAATCATTCTCTCAACATTTCATTTACAGGATCTTCTTCGGGGGGGGGGGGGGGTCCTACACTTAGCCCCTTCCTCTGCTCCCTCTACACACACTCTGTGGGTGATCTCATTCACAGATATGCTGAGGACTCGCAGATTTACCTTTCTACTCCTAACCAGTCCCCTGGGCAAACCAAAATCTCAGTCTGTCATTCTGTAAGAACTGAAGAACTTAAAAATGGCCATGCTAGGTCAGACCAAAGCTCCACCAAGCTCAGTATCTGGTCTTCCAACAGTGGCCAATGCCTGATGCCTCAAAGGGAATGAACAGAACAGGGCAATCATCAAGTGATCCATCCTCTGTCATCCAGTCTCAGCATCTGGCAGTCAGATAAGATTTTGAGAGAGATCTGTTAGAAGTGGTAGCAGAAAAAATAGAAAGTAAAATACTCATAGACTCATAGACTTTAAGGTCAGAAGGGACCATTATGATCATCTGGTCTGACCCCCTGCATGCTGCAGGCCATAAAACCGTCCCTACCCCTTCCCTGGACTCTGCTGTTGAAGTCCCCAATCCTGTTTTAGGTGACTTCAATCGGCAGAAACCCTCCTGCTAGAGATCCCTGCCCCATGCTGCGGAGGAAGGCAAAAAACCTCCAGAGGCTCAGCCAATCTGCCCTGGAGGAAAATTCCTTCCCGACCCCAAATATGGCGATCAGTAAGACCCCGAGCATATAGGCAAGAGTCTCCAGCCTGACCCCTGTCAGCCATTATACAATTTACCTACCATTGCTTGGTTTTCCTTGACTACTATGTTTTACCATTAAACCATTCCCTCCATAAATTTATCTAACTTAATCTTAAAACCAGACAGGTCCGTCGCCCCCACCGTTTCCCTCGGAAGGCCGTTCCAATATTTCACCCCTCTGACGGTCAGAAACCTTCATCTAATTTCAAGCCTGAACTTCCCCACGGCCAGTTTATATCCATTCGTTCTCGTATCCACATTAGTACTAAGCTGGAATAATTCTTCTCCCTCCCTCGTATTAATCCCTCTAATATATTTAAAGATAGCAATCATATCCCCCCTCAGCCTTCGCTTTGTCAGACTAAACAACCCAAGCTCCTCTAGTCTCTTTTCATACGACAGGTTTTCCATTCCTCTGATCATCCTAGTGGCCCTTCTCTGCACCCGTTCCAGTTTGAGTTCATCTTTTTTAAACATGGGAGACCAGAACTGCACACAGTACTCCAAATGAGGTCTCACCAGCGCCTTGTACAACGGAAGCAGGACCTCCTTATCCCTACTAGATATACCTCGCCTAATGCATCCCAAGACAGCATTGGCTTTTTTCACCGCCACATCGCACTGTCGACTCATAGTCATCCTGCGGTCTACGAGGACCCCTAGGTCCTTCTCCTCTTCCGTTACTTCTAACCAATGTGTCCCCATCTTGTAACTAAAATTTTTATTAGTCATCCCCAAATGCATCACCTTACACTTTTTACTATTAAATTTCATCCTATTTCTGATACTCCAATTCACAAGCTCATTCAAGTCTCCCTGCAGGATATCCCTATCCTCCTCCGAATTTACAACGCCTCCTACCTTCGTATCATCCGCAAACTTTATCAGCCCACTCCTGCAATCGGTTCCGAGGTCAGTTATAAATAGATTAAATAAAATGGGTCCCAAAACCGAACCTTGAGGCACTCCACTAGTAACCTCCCTCCAACCTGACAGTTCACCCTTTAATACGACCCGCTGCATTCTCCCCATTAACCAATTCCTTATCCACCTCTGGATTTTCATATCGATCCCCATGTTTTTCAGTTTAACCAATAATTCCTCATGGGGTACAGTATCAAACGCTTTACTGAAATCCAGGTATATTAGGTCCACCGCATTTCCCTTATCTAATAAATCCGTTACTTTCTCAAAGAAGGAGATCAGATTCGTTTGGCACGATCTGCCCTTCGTAAAACCATGTTGTAATTTATCGCAATTGCCACTAACCTCCAGGTCCTCAACTAGTTTCTCTTTCAGAATTTTCTCTAACACCTTGCACACTACAGATGTTAAACTAACAGGCCTGTAGTTACCCGGATCACTTTTTTTCCCTTTCTTGAAAATAGGAACCACATTAGCTATTCTCCAGTCTAACGGGACCACCCCTGAGTTTACAGATTCATTAAATATTATCGCTAATGGGCCTGCTATTTCCCGCGCCAATTCCTTCAATATTCTCGGATGAAGATCGTCCGGTCCTCCCGACTTAGCCCCATTAAGGCATTCAAGTTTTGTTTCTACCTCGGATACGGTAATCCCCCATCCTGAATGCCCCTCTGTAGTGGTGCTAGTATCCCTAATACCTTCATTGGCCTCATTAAACACCGATGCAAAATATTCATTGAGATATTGCGCCATGCCTAGATTGTCTTTAATCTCCTCTCCGGCAATAGTCTTCAGCGGTCCCACTTCTTCTTTCTTTGCTTTCTTCCTATTTATGTGGCTGTAAAACCTCTTACTATTGCTTTTAATTCCCCTCGCTAGGTCCAACTCTACACGGCCTTTGGCCTTTCTCACTCTATCTCTACATTCTCTGACTTCGCTAAGGTAAGTTTCTTTACTAATCCCTCCCCTCTTCCACTCTTTGTACGCTTTCTGTTTTTTCCTAATCGCCCCTTTGAGTCGGTCGCTCATCCAGCTGAATCTTAAAATGCTGAGCATAGACTATGAGAAGATCCGGTACTCAACTTTGGTTACTGTACATTGCAAGTTACTCGTACTCCCCGCAAGGCAGGAATCATACCACTTTGATAACCATAGCCAGCTTCAGAATGCAACATTTTCCAAAACAATGTGCTCTTCATCTTCATCATCATCATATGTGTCACAACATATTAGCATTAGATTAAGATATCCTCCCTTTTGAATGTATACACAAATTACATTTCCCTTCTTCCTGGTACAAGCTATATGCTGACTACTAGAATACATTCTTCTTAATTCCCATCCCAAATAACACAGATTGTTTTGTCCATTTGAAATGGGTCTTTGAACTATGATAGGGAAAGAGCATTTTATTGTTGGTGACATGTCACCTTCCAGTAACCAAAATCCTTTGCATATTGGCACATTATTTTCCTCCACCTCTTCATATTACTGAACGAGTCCAGTAACACCTTACTAGGCAAAGCTTCATTAACATGTAAATTGAAAGTTCACACCGATATTTCATTCACTGCACAAATAACAATTCCTACTTGAAAGGATACACAATTAAAGTCATAAGCACAAATAATAAAAGAATTAGAATGGGACTGGTTGGTTGTACATGTCACAGTAATGTTTGAAAAGCAACTTTTTAAGAAATAAATCATAATCTTTCTGGTAGGAATAGATTACAATAATAAATAAGCAAGAGTCAAATGCTGAAAAATATGTGCTGAAAATTCTGCATTAGTTTAGCCATTGGTTGGCAATGTATTTTTAAATGAGAAAAAGCATCAGTTTTTTTTTTTTTAAATACCTGAATTCTCTGTACCTAGAATACCAAAAATTAGAACGGAGTGAATCTTTTATTCACTCTATTCTAGCAAGCCAAAAACATGTACTTACCCAATAAGCTACAACATGGCCTAAAGCACAGTTGTACAAAATACATATTTTGCAAAAAGACAAATTTTATAACTCACAAAGGAATCACCTCTGACTGCAGAGTTCTCAATCAGCCCAATGGTAACGGAACTCCAGACAGGCACATCTGTTTGCAGAACCAAGCCCACAGAACATCAGTCATGAGGCTAAATGAAGAGCATTATCAAAAGGAATATTAACAGGACAAAAAGAAGAAGTCGTTTACATTTTAAGTTTTAATTTAATTTTTAAAATTTTCAGAACAGAGTCTGACATTTAACATGCTGACCTGTAAAAAGCAACAGAGGGTCCTGTGGCACCTTTAAGACTAACAAAAGTATTGGAGCATAAGCTTTCGTGGGTGAATGCCCACTTCATCAGACGCAAGTAATGGAAATTTCCAGAGGCAGGTATAAATCAATATGGAGATAATGAGGTTAGTTCAATCAGGGAGGGTGAGGTGCTCTGCTAGCAGTTGAGGTGTGAACACCAAGGGAGGAGAAACTGCTTCTGTAGTTGGCTAGCCATTCACAGTCTTTGTTTAATCCTGATCTGATGGTGTCAAATTTGCAAATGAACTGGAGCTCAGCAGTTTCTCTTTGGAGTCTGGTCCTGAAGTTTTTTTGCCGTAAGATGGCTACCTTTACATCTGTTATTGTAGGGCCGGGTAGGTTGAAGTGTTCTCCTACAGGTTTTTGTATATTGCCATTCCTGATATCTGACTTGTGTCCATTTATCTTCTTGCGTAATGACTGTCCAATCTGGCCAATGTACATAGCAGAGGGGCATTGCTGGCACACGATGGCATATATAACATTGGTGGACGTGCAGGTGAATGAGACGGTGATGTTGTAGCTGATCTGGTTAGGTCCTGTGATGATGTTGCTGGTGTAGATATGTGGGCAGAGTTGGCTTATGCTCCAATACTTCTGTTAGTCTTAAAGGTGCCACAGGACCCTCCATTGCTTTTACAGATTCAGACTAACACGCTACCCCTCTGATGCTGACCTGATTACTTAATAGCTACTTTCGGAACTGATGTAATAGACTTACTGATATGATGAGCGACAGTCAAAGTAAACAACTATTAATGCTGGTTTTGTTATTTTGCTTCAGAGACCAATTCAGCAGAAATGCAGACCTTAAAGGAGAGACTGTGTTTAATATTTATTTAGACATCATCCTCATTTATCTTAGCCAAAGTGATTATGGATTTTTGGCTGGATTTTTGTTGTTTGTTTTCTGTTGGTTGGCTGTGTTGTAGGAGTCTGTGTTCAATTTATTTTGGATTTAATCATTCCAATTTTGAAACTTGCAACAAGGAGAATAACTAAAACTACTCAATTTTTGAATAAGGTTTATTTTCTTCCATGCTTAAGGTGACATTCTGTTTTTTTATGAGCCAGCACATTACTTCCACTGTCTCTCTTCATAACCGCATATTAGTTCAGAAAGAAGTAGTTTTTAGTTTAAATACCCATCAAAAACACTCACGTACTTAAAGCTCAGCACGTGCTTAAGTGCTTTGCAGAAGTGGGTCCTCAGTCACAATCTGTTTCCCTGACCTGGGGCAGTGTCATTTCCAATTAGGCACAGTAGGCATGTGCCATGGGGCGCCGGCATTCTAGGGGCGCCTAAAAGTTAAAAGTGAGTTAAAAGTTTCATTTTTTATGGAAAACAAAGTCAGCTGTAGGCAGCGGGGGCACTGAAGATGCTGTGCCTAGAGGCGCATAAGATGTAAATGCGGCCCTGGGCGGTGTGGTTAAGTGTTGCCCCAAACTCAGGCTGTATTGCAAGGAGAAAATCCAGCCCTTTGTAATAAAGTGAGGATCTTTAATGGTCCAGTATGCACATGGCTTGAAAACCCTTTTCACAAGGTCAAGCAGAAAGTTTGTCCAGCCCTGGGGAGCAGGCTGAGAAGAGGAACACTGCAAAAAGAGGACAAGGAGATAAAACCAATTCACATCGGAGGCATGAGAAAGGGGCAGAAGTTTAAGTGTAAGTTATTTCTGATGGTAGCACAGTATTTTTTAGTGCAGTTGCTGCTTCTAATGCTATTCATGGAACAAGTTTGTAAATGGTGCATAAGAGTAGCGGATTCTAGGACAGAACAGAGGAAATTGTGGGCATTTGATCCACGATTCCCTGAGAGGCCAGTGGGTATCCGACATTATACAGCAGCTGCCCCATAATACACAGCGGTGATTTCCCACAAAGTAGTGATTCTGGAAGCAGGGCGGAGGACACTAGATTCCTACCCACAGTGCAACAGTTTTGCTGATACATTTTGAGACCGTGTGGGCACAATCCTCCATGCAACTGGCCAACTGCGTAGGTACTTTGCTGAAAGAGTTTTGTGATGGCACTATGACGACAGAATTTTTTACTGGTACAACTTGTTAGCACAGACAATGCCGACGCTAAGAAGTTTTGTCTTTGGCTTTGAAGGTATGGGGGAGTTTTTCAACACCTGAATATGGATCTAGTTGTTTAAGTCTGTACTTAAGTTATTATACTGAAGCAGAGGTCATGTTGGGAGAAGTGGAGTCCTGGGAGTTTCTCCCCCATTCTAATTTTTAAAATACAATAATTTGGGGGTGATTGATTACCCCCCAGACCCATAATGTACCTCACATTGAGAGAGTCAGGGATTAACATGGGAGCAATTATCCTTTAAGAGATGAGCATGGGGCATAAATGTTTTAAACACAAGTCACATATCGCAGCAAATCACATGTCACAAGAAGCAGCTCTGGTCTCAGAGTTCAGATAAAGCAATTTTCATTTTGTTAGGTTTTCACACTTTTCTTTGCAATACAGTTAACAGAAATTTCTACTCATTCTGTTCATTAGTCTGAAAGTTCAATAGTTAATGCAAATTTGTGTATGTACACACTCACACTCTATTCATGCTGAAAGATATTACCATGGTTTGGAAATATGAAAAAATGCTGTGATGAAGAAAATGAGCACAGTTCCCCTTTAAATAACATACATTACTAATTTTTTTAAACAAAATGTATATGCCAACTCTTGAAATCTCAGGCTTCTTGGATGTGCAGCACAGACAGTCTCAATGCGCTAAAGTAATTTTTTGTGTACAGATCCAAAATCCTCCAGGAAATGCCCTAAACCTACATAACGTTCTCAAGCACCAATATTTTCATTGGGGACTTTTACATACCAGATATATATGTAAAAGTTACAGGCACCCAGTTCTCGCCCTATTAGCTACCATGTGAGGAGGCTATAAAGACAGAATTATTCCACCTAAGGGGAGAAATAACTGATGCTGCTGAAATTTGCTTCACTTAAGCTGTTTTCAGTTAGCAGATAAAAATGACTCCTTTTTTTAAGTGAAAGTACTTCCCCTTCTGAAGTTCCACTATCAGAAACATGGGAGGCATGACTGAAGATCTGGAGTCAAGAATTAGCCCATTGTTGCACTATTGAGAAATACAACTTACAAGGTCTTGTCTTCACTGGGAGGGGACGGGGACGTGTTCTTACGAAGAAGTGGTAATTAACATGAGGTAAAATCCTAGTGAAGACAAGGCAGTTTAACATGAGTTAGATCAAAGTAAACTCTAGATACCCTCAGACCCTTTACCTCAACCTGTCAACTTGTGAAAACTACAAACTGCCTTGTCTTCACTAGGATTTTACCTCATTTTAGTTACTCATGTTAGCCAGCACCTTTTTTTCTATGAAGACACCCATGAGCATGCACTTAAAGGGGAGCTGCAAAAAGAAAAAGAAAAGGGAAATGTTATTTCTCCTACCTTTTCTCATGAGGTACCAAAAGTCTGAAATATTCCCCCCTTCCTTCACATATTAAAAACAAAAACCATGATTGATTTTCACCTTGAAGTATCAGCAATGTCAAAGCAGGAATCAACAGCTTCTGCTGGAAGATCTACTGAAGATCTAAAATGTGTAAGGAAAGCTTTTTCAGCCCGACCATTTATTATTAAATGGCTGTTAGCAAAAAAGAAAAACAAAAAACCCACACAAGATACAATTTTAAACCATCTGAAGAAAAAAGTCATTTCACCTGTTGATTATTCAGATTAAAGAGATTTTAGGACACGTGAGATGTCACAATCCTATTAGTTCTCCTGTCATCTACAGTGTTTCAGGGTAGACAAAGCCTGGATTTCTAGTGTGAAAAAATAAATTGAATTTAAACCTCTCTTCACCCAATAGAAAGCAGCAAAAGACGGTAAACCCAATATTTTATTCTTTGCAGGAGGCCTACAAAGGGATTCCATTAGGTCACTATCCCAGAACTCGGGGGGGAGGGACAGCTCAGTGGTTTGAGCATTGGCTTGCTAAACCCAGGATTTTTAGTTCAATCCTTAAGGGACCCATTTAGGGGATCTGGGGCAAAAATCTGTCTGGTGATTGGTCCTGCTTTGAACAGGGGGTTGGACTGTCACTAGATGACCTCCTGAGGTCCCTTCCAACCCTGATATTCTATAATTCTAAGAAAACTTTTATAATAAGACCCACAGAATTTTTGCCTTACTTCTCCACACACACACCCCTTTAAATTTAAGTAGATATTTTAAGTAAATATCTTCACAACCTAGTTATAACACTGCGTACCAGAACCCAAATGCTGAGTACCACTAGAGAGAGCCCTGAGTCTGACCCTGTCCCAAGTTAGGACTGAAACTGGTTTTGTGCTATAAAATAAATTTTGCTTCACATATACACTTTACCATAAAACAAAATATTAAACTAATGATTTGTTTCATTATTCAAGCTCAGAAATGGATAAATTATATAATGTAATGAAGTGTAAATTTTCTTTATTAATTTTCCAATTTTATAATCCAAGGGGTTATTTAGAACCTAGGTTTTAAGAGAATCTGCTTTTAAATAAAATCATGATTTTTAACCTGACAGGGTCTCTATCACTAACTCTTTGAACATGTGTCGATTTGAAGGCAGGAATTCACCTTTAAATTGTAGTTGCTAGTCTACAATTTAAATTGTAGTTGCTAGTCTAACACCTGAATAAGGATCTCCTCCATATTTCTGTAGAGTCCAACAGAGTTCGACAGCAGGAACAGAGTGCCTGCCAAGACATTATGCCTTAATGTCATTACCAATAGGGCAGGGCATAGGTGCACTGGATCTTTGGTCAGACATTATTTCCTTCTTTCCAGCAACCCACCCTATTCCCTATTGGTGTTACTTCTACCTCCAAACTGATGTCTCCATTTATGCTCATCTATTTCCTAACATTACACAGAATCATTTGCACCCGAGTATCTGAGGCCCCAAAGGAGCTTGCTGCATATCACTATATATATATAAAAAAACCAAGGGCACTATAGTAGAATGGAAACAAGAAAGAATCACGAAGGTAAAATTCCACAACAGGGAGGGAGCAGTTTGATACCTCTCAGCTATTATGGGTGATGCTGTTCCAACACTGACTCCTCAGATGTGGCAGCCTACATGACAGTCTGATTACCCCAGGCAGCTGCCTCACTGCACCCCAGATTTGTGCAGCAATATGGTTCAATAGCAGTATTTCCAGGGGGGTGAGGGATTAAAATGGTATATTTTTGTCACAATCCTCATTCCTAACTCAAACATATTCAACCAGAAGTCCCTCTCCATGACCTCTCTCAGGATTCTGTAACATAGCCCTCAGTACATTTTAAATGTACTGGCTACTTGAATTTTAATATTTAAGAGAAAAATAGGAAAGCGCTTCTTTACTGCAAAGCAAGGTAGAGAAACAGAATGGCAGAGCATGTGTCACATCCCCACCCTGTGGCTGGTCAATAAACACCTTGCTATTGCTACCAGTTAATGGAGTTAACTCCTTTAGCTCAAGTGATAAATGTCTGTTCTATGGCTCTGAAGGTCTGAGTTTCAAGCTTCACTGAATGTTCATACAGGAGGTTGTTACACAGTCATCCCTCTCCCATATCAGGTGGGGGTGATAAACACATAAGGCAAGATTTTCTTCAGTGTTCACAAATAAAGTTAAGTCAAGGCCTATTACTATTCCATAGGGTCTTGGGACTCCTTGGTGCTTCCATGCAGGAGAGATGAATTCACATTGAGAAACTCTGCTCCCTTTTTATATATGCACATTGCACTTTGGATTAGTGACATTTTTGCATAGTACATATTCTGCACTAACAAGGACTTTAAAAAGCAAATTTAGTTTTCCTGAAGGGGACTGTGACTGTTATTAAAACATGTTCATCGGTGGGTCCAACTACTAGGGGCCTGCATCAATACTCCATTCTGCTTTTGTGTCTTTAATTAGGACAGAGTTACTGGAGGACTATTTGACTCTTGTACATGTTTGTGTCTAAGATGCTATTTTTTACCTGCAGTGCTCATTCTGTGGGACACAGTCTCTTGAAAAGCCACATGCAAGATCATTTCTTTCCAAGCCAACATAGCCTTCCCCAATCCCCTCAAATTCCAAAAAAAGGGGTCTCAGTACAAGAAACGTATTGTTGCATTTAATAGGACTAAATACAATAAGCTACAGGAAAATATTTCTGCCACAGGCAAAGTACACGAACTGGATGTATGCTACCCCCATCTTTAACAGGACCAAAGCATGACTGAGTAACATGGTTCACTGTTAATCCCACCAGGTGGTCCCACCTACACAGGCAAGACCAAGTCACGTTACAACACAATCCCCACACACTTAGTTTGCACAGGCCCTTCATGTGGGTATGTCTACACTGGAGCTGGAGGTATAATCTCCAGTTGGAGGCAGGGCCAGCTCCAGGCACCACCGCAGCAAGCTGGTGCTTGGGGCGGCCCAAGGAAGGGAGCGGCAATACGGTGGCATTTCGGCGGTGGGTCGGGAGGGAAGGACCTTCCGTTGAATTATGAAGCGGCGCGGTGGGGCTCCCGCCGAAGTGCCGCCGATCACGGCTTTCCCCCCCCACCCCCTCTCTCCTTAGGGCGGCAAAAACCCTGGAGCCAGCCATGGCTGGAGGTATAATCTCCAGCTCAGGTAGACATATCCGTGCTAGCTCTGATTGAGCTCACATGGAAAAGCAGAAGCATAACCATGGCAAAACAAGCAGCAGGATAGGCTAGTTCAGGGGTTCTGAAACTGGGGGTTGGGACCCCTCAGGGGGTCACAAGGTTATTACATGGGGGGGGGGGTCACGAGCTGTCAGCCTCCACCCCAAACCCTGCTTTGCCTCTAGCGTTCATAATGGGGTTAAATATATAAAAAAAGTGTTTAATTGATAAAGAGGGGTCGCACTCAGAGGCTTGCTGTGTGAAAGGGGTCACCAATACAAAAGTTTGAGAACCACTGGGCTAGCTGTTCCGAGTATGAAACCATAGGCACATACTCAGGGCCACCTGCTCATCCTGCTCCCACGGTTGCACTTCTATTTTTAGTATGCCAGCTCGATCACAGCTAGTGTGGATATGTTTATCCCAGCTGGAAATCACATCTTCAGCTCCAGTGTAGACACGCTGTATAGACCGTTTTTAGTAGCCTACATGAGGCGCAGTGAAGAACCAACTGAAGTAATGATACACTTCAGTTTGCTCTCAGTTACATTTGGGCTTGGCAGAATGTGATTTTTTTTAAATAAAATTTGATGGATAATATCAATGTTTATTTTTAAGCATTCATTTATGTTGATTTTTATCAATATAAATGTTCACAATTATGGGAAATTATGGAGGGGTCAGACAATAGAAGGGGTCAGATAATTATTTCATGACAGTAGACACTGAGATTCAAGACGATAACATTAATAACCATGAAAAAACCCAAATTGTCAACATCACATCACAATATACAAAGAAAACAGCCTTAAAATCAAACTCTAAGTTCGCAAGCACTATTTTTCTTATTTTGCCTATTTGTAAATTTTACTTATCAATGGAAATTTTTTTTCCTGTGTGCGTGTGTGTGAAATCTACATCTACCAACATTTACCAATAAAAATCAAATCCTTCCAAGCCTATTATATTTAAATAGTAACATTGGTTTTAATGGGCCAAACTGATCGCTTGTGTAATTGTAATGAATTAAATGGAGTTATATCAGGGATGTATTTGCCTCGATTTGTTCGATTTCACTTAAACTTAAAGCATGGTCCAATTGAAAGGCATCATAGTCCAGGAAATGTTTACATCACAAACATGACAGAACAATTTTTCATACTATAAAACATGCATTAAAACACCAGCACAATTTCTCTCACCAATTATGTCAATAATTGACTAACTTATTTACTGTAGGATGACATAATAGAAATTGGACACTAAAAAGGACCTTTTAGGTCATCTAGTCCATTCCCACCCAATCAATGCAGAATGGTTCCTATAATATACTTTTCACGCTTTCTCCAACTGAGTTAGTGATTTAGTAATGGAGCTGTCACCACTTATGAGAATGGAATAATCTCAAAAAGTAAGTTTCACTCTCAGAGGTTTTGCCTGATATCCAGCCCCAATTTTCCCTGATTTAGATAAAAAGAAGAACAGGAGGACTTGTGGCACCTTAGAGACTAACAAATTTATTAGAGCATAAGCTTTCGTGGACTACAGCCCACTTCTTCGGATGCATATATGTTTTAACCTATCTTGTACCATCCTATGCAATTCCTGTTGTACTATAATCAATACACTTATATTATGATGCATACTTTCTCTAACTTTCACATTGCCACACACATCCGTGTAATCTGGACACACACATAAAAACAAACCACAGCTGTGTGAGCCAGGTAGGTTCAGACACATTTTCTGACTGCCATTTCTGCAACTATTAGCAGCAACGTTTGCTTTCATATTTTAGGACCCATTACTAAAAAAGCAAATCTTCCACTAAAAACAAAAATGATTGTACCCAAATCTCCACTGTGGAATCAGGCCTATTGTAACTGTTCATTTATTTATTTTTCTCATAAAATAAAAGTAAGTGGTCCCCTGGCACACAAACAATACAGCTGCAGATAAATCTGCATAAGACAGACCATAACTTACAGTTACACCAGATGACTGAAGTTCCCAATGACAGATGCCATCTTGACTAAACACACTTAAGACTGAACTGGGGACTTCCAGAACAAAAAACAAGAGTTGCTACAGCTTCAGTTAAAGAGGCAAGACTCCCTCACTCAAGCTGTACATGACTCATTTCATGTGCACTGTTGGGGGGGAGAGGGGGCTGGGGAATGGGGCATGTAATACACACTCACAAGTAGGGTGACCAGATGTCCCGATATTATAGGGACAATCCCGATTTTGGGGCCTTTTTCTTATATAGGCTCCTATTACCCCCACCCCCGTCCCGATTTTTCACATTTGCTGTCTGGTCACCCTACTCACAAGTGAGTTACATTGGTCAAAAAAAAAAAAAAAAATGGAGGAAAAACCTGTTTCATGCGCGGAACAATAGAAAGAGGCACACCAGGTATGCCAGACTCAGCACCCTCTTCATTTTTCTCATCTTCTTCCAAGTGGCCCCTATATGAATAACCACTTACGTCCCAGTGCACCAAGTTCTCTTCATTCAAATCTTTCCTAAAGGCTCATTTCTCCCACAAGTCCCCCCCACCCCCCACACTAGCCTAAGTGAGTCAAATAACTTCTCTCACACAGCACTGTAGCAGAGGAGAAGACAGAAAGAGCAAAACTTGAAACAAATCTATGTCAGCACTTTGCTCGGGTCTCCAAGTCCGCTTTTTCTTATTTGTCTCTGTATTTAGACCCCAATTCCTCATCAGGGTAGGATTCAGAATGTGTGCATGCTAGTAGATCCCAGTTGCAGTTAAGGACCATCTTACTTTGCCTTGCAGTTAAGCACTTGCAGTTAAGGACCATCTTACTTTGCTTCCAATACAGTGTATACCTCATTGCTGATGCTTAGCAAATAAGGCCTTGATCTTGCAGTCATGTGGACTTGTGCATAATTTTGTTCACACAAATAGTCCCATTAAATCTAGTGGGATTATTTGCATGAGTAAATGCACATGCCTAAGTCTTTGTGGGATCGGGACATAAGTAAGTTTCTACAAACCAGCTATTTAGGAGAAATGACCTGATAGTTCTTGACTTTGCTCATTCATGGTTGTATGCAGTGTAGTTGTAATAGTGTCAGTCCCAGGATATTAGAGAGACAAGGTGAGTGAGGTAATGTCTTTTACTAGATCAAGCTCGAAAGCTTGTCTCTCTCGCCAACAGAAGTTGGTCCAATAAAAGATATTACCTCACCCACCTTGTTTCTCATATATGGTGACAGATGACCTCCTGAATGCCCAACTTTCAAGTCTTTTTACATTTCTGCCACTGCAAGGGAAAAACTGCAACACATCCTAGTGAATATTGCATCTGTCTGCATGCTACTTGGTGTCTGAATTTCTGAAGTGCATTTTAACTCTAATTATTGCTATATTATTGTATAGCACCAGAGTGCTAACACTTTGGACAAACTCATTACTATTTAGAAAAATTCATTAATACAGCAACGTGATTAAACAAGCATACATAAAATAAATATACAGGCACGGTATTTAGATAAGGGACTGTAGTACATACACACACACACCAAAATCCCCTGGTATATAGGTTTCGCATAACTTACATATCATTAATTTACAGAATATACTTTCAAACTATCACTGCAGTTCCAGCGCTTGCTCTTCATAGCCTACAAAATCATTGCTGTAAAGGTTCCTCTCTTATAGCCAACAGGAGAAGCCGTATATTAAATTACGCACTCACTCCCTTGACCGAAAAAAGAGGGGGAGAGGGACGCCATTCCAGGCAATAAAAGTCTAAAAAACAAAGGGCAACTGGACTGCATGCACTGCTGTTCCTCTCCTTTAACTTAGCAACAACAAGGAAGGAAGGAAAAAGAAGAGATAAAAAAATACAAGGAGGAGATTTAGCTGAGGAATGTTTACCCCTCAGGAATTTAGTTGCAAGATAAGATCACATAAAATGCTCTCTGCATTACACACTGACTCCACAACCATTGTGTTAGTGTTTACAAACACTTTAATCAAAAGAAACAGGGAGTTTCATTGTCCACATTGCACTCATGTCACACATCCCTTAGCACTGCAATTCCAAGGAAAGTCTGCCAGAGGACAAAACAGTCTCAGTTACACAAGAGTAACGCAGAAGCAAATATGCAGCAGTGGGGGAAAAAATGAGCTCAGCTGCACACACACTTCCTGTGCCCCAAAGAGATTCAGTCCTTGGAGTAGATAAACTTTGAAGGGACCCAGATGGGAGACGCTGCAAATTCTGCAGTGAAACAAAGCTGTGTGTGTGCTGCTAAGCTCGTATTATATAACAGAAAGTAGATTTCTCTGGAGTATACTTGTAATTGCAGTGATGATATAGTTTTAGAAAAGAATAAATAATATTTTGCAGCTTGTTATGGTAGCACTATTCATGCAAACATCTCAAAGCACTTAACAAAAGCAGGCATTATCCCCATTTTACAGATTAGGAAACTGAAGCAAGTGACTTTCCCCACAGAGCTAAGGAGAGAACTGGGAAAAGGACCCACATCCCTCTGCACTGTCTCCAAAGAAAATGAGGACTGCATTGTGAAGCTGTGTTGGATTCCAGAGTTAATTTTAAAAACACCCACATTTCTTCTGTTTATGACAACAGAAAAACCAAGTGGATCACAAAATGATATCTCAATAGTTAAGATTGGGTATATCTGTCTATAGCATTTAGTCCAGCTGTTGGTTTAAAAGTATATGTTCATTCACACTAATCAAAAATAAATCTGAAATAGTTGAAATAGCTAAGAGCCAGTTACACAATTCAAGTCACTTTTTCCCCTGAAAGAGGCAAGGAATGGATCTAACAAAAACCCACAATACACACAATAGCGCTGGCCCCCCCAAAAATTATTTTTTCCCTTTTCCATCACCAGTCCCAGATCTCTCTCACCAGCCAGAAACACTCCTATCTCATAGCACCTTGGCATCATTAAGCAATAGCAAATTAAGGTCAATCACATTTGCTGTTATTTTCATCATTGAGATGGCAAATTGTACCAGGATTCCCTCCAGTTATTTGTTACTGAACACTGTATCCCAGGGAAGTACAATCAAATTACTACTTATTATTTGTTACTGTGTGCTGAAAGTTGCAATGGAGTTTTTAAAAAAGATCTACAGATGTTCACTTTTTCAGACAACTCAGTGACACTCAGAATTAACCATATTTAAAAAAGAGAATATTCTTAATAAAAACAAATCAGACTTAAACATCCTGTGACTGGCTAAAAAGAATACTGACATAGAAATGTGAAATGTGTGTTGTGCATTTATTTTTATTTTTACACACATATTATAACATGATTGAGCCTACTACGGTGGCTATTTCTAATATGCTATCCTGAAGGTATAGGGAAAGGAAAAGAAAGCATTTCATATATGTAGTAAGTCTGCTATTTAAAATATATCATCCATTTGTTCTTTTAAACACAAGGAAAAAAGGCAATAAAGTATTCCAAAACTAAATTAAGTCACTATCTTATTCCCCTATAAATCAGCTCTTTTGAAATGCATCAAGCATTTTTTTTCAAAAGGCACCAAACTAGAATAAATCCACATCTCAGTTGCTTCTTCCCCTCCACACCAGACACACACCCCCTCCAACATCTGTATATGAAGGGGAATCAACACTGTCTGATAATCGTTCTGCAGTCAAGTCTAGCTCTGTAAGGATTTTTCACACGCAACCGCCCCTCCAGCAAATAATAATCAAGCTTATAGACAACTCAGTGCACAGAAAAAAACTGAAGTGTTTGGTTTTTTTTTTTTGCAATGGTACCCATGCCCCCACAAATAGCCCTGCACAGAACCTCCCCCCATCAATTGCACTTTTCTGACTTAAAAATACATATTACAGACAAGTTGATTGCAAGAAATCACAGAACTCACCTGGATTTGGGATTTTCCCCCTTCCCTTGCGAGACCATAAAACAAGACACAACGTGGGATTCAGTCACCTAGACATGGGGTAGGGCTTACAGCTCCCTTGGGATGTCTATATGGTTCCCCCCCTCCCCTTTGCTTGAGATTTAGTCACTGCCCTAGTGCTTCAGCAGCAGGGGGAGGAGGCTGTAGCGTAGCACAATGAATTGCAGTGCAGAAACCTCCCCTGCCTGTTTTGCAATGACATCATCCCTATGGCCTGGGGGGAGGGAGGAGGAGGGAAGCCTCCCATTGGCCCCTTAAGATCGGCGGAGCGGCATTCTGGAATTTGTAGTTCGCTCCCACGTCTAGCAGCAAGCCCCGGGTGCATAGAGAACTACAACTCCTATAAGGTTCCGCGCCGCGCAGCCGCAGAGAAAACCGGGTGTGGGAGGGGGACGGAGAGGGTGCGCTCGGCGGCCATGTTGGTGGTGTGGGTTCGCCGTTAGCTCGGAGGAGCGGCCGGGAAATCGGATTAAAATGTCGGCAAGGGGAGGGCGGGAGCTGAATACTCAGGGGCGAGTAAGGAAAGGGAGGAAACAGGGGGGTCGCGTATCTTCTCCCGCCAAACGGACGGGTGGGCGCGGCGGCCAATAGACCCCGCGGTGCGTTCGGTTATCGCCCCCTCCCCCAGCGTTGACGGTGCGGCGTGCCAAGTCCTCCCTGCGGAGGGCTCAACCTTGGTGAAGGGGGGGGCGGGGGGTTGCTGAGTAGAACCGTGCGCGGAAAGGCCCCGACGGAGCCCTAGCAGCGACCGGCTCCATCTGCCCCACGGACGGCAGCGGCCCGAGGCCTTTGGCCCACCAGAGCGACGCCCGCGGGTGAGCGAGCGGGGGAGACAGCCCGGCGCCTCGCTCCATGGCTGCCCCCGCTGGGCGGGGCGGGGCGGGGCTGGCCGGGCGGGAGGGTGGCGTACGGGGACACCCAGGAGCCCGCCGCGATAGGGGGCGCGGGGGCTGCGGTGCCCGCGTGGCGCAGTGCCGGGGGGGGGGGGGGCCTCCCCGTCTGCAGGCCGACCCGGGGGGGGGGGCCGTAACGGCGGGTTGCGGGGGGGGGGGGGGGGGCGAGGCGCAGGCGCGAGCTTCGCCGCGGGGCGGGCTCCGGCGCGGGACAGGCCCAGGCTTTCGCTTGCTCGCGTGACCGTGCTGCTGGGGCTCTTCCAGCGGGCGCCCGCTTTGGCCACGGGGGGGCAGAAACCTCGAGCTGACAGGGTTGGGCGGGGAGCGGGGGAGGTGCACGGCAAGCGGTGATTCAAAGCTGCTGTGTTCGCTGCTGCGCCGCGCTTCTTCCGGCTGCGGGGCTTCATTGCCCTATAATGAGTTGCACTAATGGAGCTTGGGTTTCACAGATGCGTGGCTAGGCCTCTGTCCTGTAGGAGATGGTGCAATGTTCCTGCCCTTCATCGATGGAAGTAGGTGTTTTTCCCACCGTACCTGTTCAGGCATTTAGTAGCCCCTAAAGACACCCAGGCAATGGACAACGTCGTCATCGGAGGGCAGAGGGTCCCCATGCCGTGCATGGGATCCGTTCCCTGAAGACTTTTTCCCTCTTCTTTCCAGCATTCTCAGGCTTGACTGGATTCAGCTTTAATCAGATGTTCTTCATCCAGGTGGTGATTGCAGTTGAGCATTTTAGGGAGACTTCTTTATTAGCTTGCTTAGGAAAGGGAAGTTAGATATAGGGTAGTAATTTGTGAGACTTCCTGCTTCAAGCACAGGTTCCTTCTAATATTTGTCCCACTGTTGTATGCTTTAGGGTGAACGGTGTTAGTTCCCCTCATCAAAAGCAGTGTTCATAGCATCTGTTAGTGAGGGGTCCTGAGTGGTGTTTGTTTTTACCATGTAGGAAGGAGGCCCTGCCTGCACTTGGACTCCTGTGATTGTCAAATTCCTGGAAGGGACAATAGTTGCTTTGGGTCCTGCTCTCAGCTTCTTGGTGGCTAAAGAGGGCAGCAGGTGATCTCTCTGCTTTCTCACAGCAAGTGGGGGAGGCCGTTGCAGAGCTCCCCTGTAAATCATTCATAATCCCTTATTGGGTTGGCATGCCAAGCCATGTAAAGTGGTGTCTGTGTTTTTTTTTTAAAAAAAAAAAAAGAAAAAAGGAGGGAGGAAAAAAAACTGTGTATTGTATCTACTTCCAAGGTATCTGTTCAAGATAGGCCTTCCTGATAGCAACTGGCAGTTTTATCCTGTCTGTTTGCCATAGGGTGAGCGCTACAGTGGGAGGGACTGGGTATGGTGAGAAGTCTTTGTACAGAACATGGATTTCTTGGGTAACTTTATCAGGCACTTATTAAATTTGTTCTCTTTTAGGATATACTGATGCTGAGGAAATGGAATGCAACTGTCCCTCCCCTGCCTCTTTTTTTTTTTTTTTAAGCTGCAGGTACCCGTGCTCAGAATTTTGAGCCAACACTCTGCCTTCTCCCTCCTCCTACAAAACTACCAGTTGGGATTGATGTAGGGGGTGCACTTCAGGCCTTAATTTTAGCTGGAGTCAAATAAAAATATTGCCATGTTGGTAACTGAAGAAAAGGTAAATGATGTGGTGTATGTTGGATCAAAATGGCAAAAATGTCTTAAACACCTCATGGTTCCTCTTTCAGAGGAATGCAGATGTTACAAAAAGCAGTTTTACCAAGTGCTGCATTCTTTTCCTAGTTTCTTCACTGCCTGAGTCAGTATCTACTGGAATAATTTGTGCTAAGGAGGAGAAATGAGGGTTTTGTTTTTTGAAATGGTTGGGGATATATAATTGCAGAAGAACAGCTGTCTAAACTCTTCAAATTAAATCTGGCCTAGATCTGTGCAGCTGGAACCTCTTCATATTAAGCAAAAGTGGTAAGTATTTTGATGGAGTACTTAAATAATGTTTGATTTTCCTTCTGTGAAAGACTGTTCTTTATGTTATCTGCTAACATGTTGTCAGAGATGAATCAGCCTGCTTTTTCATCTTTACGACAGACTTCCTGACCAGCAAACAGCGAAGTGTGGTGGGCAGATTCTAGAAACAACTTTCTTCAATGGATGATGTGTGGGAAGCCTGCTTTGTACACCTGCACTGCTGTCCCCTATTTTTAGGAATATACAATTTACTTTGATTCCAATGTTTTCTTTGCCTAAAGAAAATAGGTTTCCTCTTCCCACGAAGACATAGAAGGTTGATGCTCGTTACAGCAGTTGCCAGGGAAGGCCAATTTAAACAAAGCAGGGGGCAATTGCATATCAAGTTGCCTTGTAAGTCTGGTGCATGAAAAGTGATACAACAAAATCTATTCTATATTACATAATTCACATTTTCCCCCCACCAGTGTGGAGCTTTCCAATCTTTGTTACTGTCAGTCTGCAGCCATCTGGTGATGTTCATTAATCACAATTTGCCATGGCCTTCAGAAGTTTCACTTATACATGTCACACTGGATCTGTAAAGTGATTTTCTAGAATTTCTATGTTAAATCATTAAGGGTATAGTTCCAAGTTACACAACATGCTCACACTAGTGCTCTGTAGTGTTGCAGGAGATGGTGCTGCAGTAGTGGAAGTGCTGTTACTTTGGATAACATGGTAAAAGTTTAAGTGGTTCTGTAGTTGAAGACTGAGCTTGACACTTCTCAAAATAAGTAGGTGAATCCTCTGTCTATTCTAATACTGCTTTTGTCAGTAAACTCATTCCAGTTCTGTACAACACCTCAGTCCCCATTATGTTTGCCTATACTTGCACTGTTAGTGTAATCTAACCTTTTATGATGGGAAGACACTTTAGACTGTCACAATTGTTAAAGTGACTGTAGTCCAGTGGCTTTCAAGCTTTTTTTTCTGGTGACCCAGTTGAAGAAAATTGATGCCTACGACCCAACGGAGCTGGGGATGAGGTGTTTGGGCATGAGGGACCTTAGGGCTGGGGCAGAGGGTTGGGGTTCAGGAAGGGGGTCAGGGCTGTGGGCTGATGGTGCAGGCTCAGATGGGACTGGGGATCATGGGTACAGAGGGGGTTAGGGCTCTGGCCTGGGGATGAGGGGCTCTAGGTTTGGGATGCGGGCTTACCTCTGGCAGCTCCCACTCAGCGGCACAGCTGGGGTGCAGAGGTAGGCTTCCCACCTGTCCTGGCAATGCAGACCACACTGTACCCTCGAAGTGGCCAGCAAGTCCAGCTTCTAGGCAGAGGCGCACCAGCAGTTCTTCCCAGCTCTCACCTGCAGGCACTTCATGCCTGCCTGCCTGCCTCCCCTCCCCCCCCGCTCTGGGAATCGGCCAATGGGAGTGTGGAGCTGGTGCTCTGGGTGGGGGGAAGCACATGGAGCTCCATGGCCCACCTGCCTATGAGCTGGGCCTGCTGGTTACTTCCAGGGTGCAGCACGGTATCAGAACAGGTAAGGACTACTAGTTTTTACTGGCTGGCCACCAGGGTCCTGAACAAGGTGATCCAGTGCCTTGCATTCCGTGACGTAGTACTGAGTTGCGACCAAACTTTGAAAACCACTGTGGTAGTCCATATCTTTCATCTCATTGTCTGAGCAGCTGAAGAAAGCGTACTTGAGAATAAAACTTCAACTTTCCGGTAAGCATACTCTGTTCTTAATAGACTAAAAAATGGAACAAAATGGTCTGTGTGGAGGTAGAGCCTTTCTGGGAAGGAAACAAAGGCATTTGGACAGGTATAATTGCTTCCTTCCTGGCTTTGCAGTATTTAGGTTAAGATGAAAATGTAAGCAGAAATCTACATAACCAAGTTCATCTGTAAAAATGCAAGTATGAGACTGCAGCTCTTCATGAAAATCTTACTGTCTTTCAGGAAATTCTTGTTTTTGAATTGTAACAATTCACTGCAGGCTCATGTAATGGAAGCAAATCCACACCCAATGTAACTTGGTAGCTCCCAGATGAGACTTTATGTGCACAAAAATAGAAAATTCAGAGATGTGGTTCCTACTTAAATTGTAACTTGGCCATGGTAGATGCAGCTGTTAGGTATATAAAGGTTTAAAAAAAAAAAAACAGGTACAGCTACTTTAAAAAACCCACACCCAATCAGCTCATTTGTGTGCCAAGTCTAAAGTGCAGAGTCTTTTATCCCAGATATCAAAGGAACATAGAATTCGGAGTTAGAGCTGCTCAATTTTTTCCATAACTTTTTTGTTGGAAAATGTCCAAGGGACAATGTGTCAGTTTGTTCAGCAGGAAATTTTGAAACAAAGTTTTAAAATCAACCTGAGCTGGCAGTTCAGTTTTTGAAAGGCAGGGAAGAGGAGAACAAATCCAATGCTACTTTACCAGTTGTAAAACTGAAGTATTCTAACAAACTTCTTTAGCTACTGCCTCTTCCCTGCCCTCTTCTTTTCTAGTGGGGGAGAAGGGAATACTGAATTGACACACCCAAAAAAATGGAACTGACATTAAGTCTAAATGAAAAATGGCATAATTTTGGAAGTAAAACTTCAGAAAAAGCTTTGGTTTCTGACATGCATCTGATGAAGTGGGTATTCACCCATGAAAGCTTATGCTCCAATATGTCTGTTAGTTTATTAGGTGCCACAGGACTGTCACTTTTTACAGATCCAGACTAACATGGCTACCCCTCTGATACTTGACTAGCTATAATTATCTTGCATGGGAAAAACTCGTTTAAAATTTTTCAATATAGTTGTCAGCTGCTAGAATTGAACTAATTATCTTGTTTCTTTCAGCTTAAGGATACCACAGTGCTTTAACTACAGAAGAATCTCTCTTCATGGAGCATGGACGTGTCTTTCTCCTCAGTTCAATACCAGTTGTGACAGAACAGGAAGTAAAATATACTGCAAATCTTAGGATTTCTAGGAACTTAATGGCTATTGCTGCTGCAGCAGACCCTTACTAGGAACTTCCTGGCAGCAGTGGGGATACAACTGAGATCTTCCTGATCTAGAACTCAAGCCCCTCTCATTTTAGCTAGATGAGAACGTTTGTAGTAGAGGGATTATCTTGTATAGTGAAGCTCTTTTCCCTGTAGCAGACAGAACACTTGCAAGTCAGCTCATTACAATGTTTTCCAATAGAAACTTCAGGGAGAGTGATACAGGTGATATGTAACTTTTAAACATCAGTTAACACTTGCCCTCAGGAAAAAATAGCAGCACATGGCCCATGCCTAATCTTTATCTATACTCTACCTCCCTTAATTCCAAGCCAGATGATTTGAAGCAGCGGGAAGAGTGCCAAATGCTGACTTGTCAACATTACTTCGATTTGACTGTGGTCTAGAAAGGTCCCCTAATCAAGTAGTGATCTAGTGTTACTCTTCAGATCTCTTTTAATCTAGTAGGCTGACCACACAAGATGGTATGGATACAGCTTGAGCTAGCACATAGCATATCAAAACCATGGAATAGTTGCAGAGAACTATTTTCAAGTCCAAATTCCTAAGCATAAAGCTATTTTGAAGAAGGTTGAAAATAACCCATGGAACTCCAGTTAACAACTCCCCTCCATTTTTTTTCCCATGCAACTTCAAGAAAGCCCAATTGTTATAGTCTGCAAACAAACTGTTAAGAGATCTAGTCATTTCACTGCTATTGTGCAAGTCTTCCTCTACTGCCCACTGAACTTAACTTAGCTCCTTGAAATTTGCAAAGATATCCATGTAAAGGGGAAAATAGTTGTATACAAAAGGCAAAAGCTAAGTCCTATTCTAGTCAAGGGATTCATTTTCAATATATTCCAACAGTCCCTTATCTACATTAGGAGAGCACAGGCTCTGCCAAAGTTCCCTTAGCTTCCATATTGCTCTGCCTTGTCAGATCCAGTTGTAGGATTAAGGCCACAGGTCTCAACATAATATATTTAAAAAAAAAAATCCACTAAACTGCAGATGCTTCTTGCTATACACTAGCTTTAAACTTGCATGCTCTCCATACTTATATAAAATACCATAAAACAAAACATTACATAACACCTGTCTGCTGTTGCTCAACTCCATCAGCACATTACACTGAGAAAAAACACGTAACTCTGATAAGATTATGTACCTTTACTACACATTTATGGCCTGATTTACAGAGGTCCTGACTGCCCTCAGATCCCACTAATGACCATGGGAGCTGCAGAATCCTAGCACCTGTGAAAATCAGGCCATTAATTTAAAAAAATATATTGAGTGATGTTTTTTAATTGCCCAAAAAACCCCTCCCTAAAGGTAAGACTGTATAAATTAGGTTGGTTTCTGTCAGGCTTTAGTAAATCTGTGCGAGGTGTGTAAGAGTGGAAGCTAGCTAGTGGAAGGAAATGGGGGGGGGGGGAGGGAGGATTTGCACATAATAGCTGGTCCTGTGCGTCCCTTCTGTTTACTGTCTCCTAGTGTTCTGCATTATAGGGGACTAGGAAGACATCACTTCTATGACTCATGTCTTTGTCTCTACTTTTGTGCACCTCTTATTTCCCACCATTCCACTTCTGCTTCCATTCCCTTGTTTGATTCTTTGCACACCCCTGTTTGTGCTTTCTTTATAAAAACCTTGCTTCCAGGAAAGCTTGGAAGCACTGCTGACACTACTGCAGATTCTCTGCCAGCTTCACTTACAGGCTAAGTAGTTCAGGTGGTTTCATTTGGCAGTGTTATACCATGTAATAGCATGTAACCTAGAGGAGTGTGAATAAGAGGCTAATTCCTGGCAACAGTTCACTTCAGTCAGTTTTACAGGTGGTTGTGCTGCTATCACATAACAGGGATCATTATCCAGTGGTTACTCTTACAGTAGTTGATTTCAGTTTGCACTGCCTCCTTATGTAGAGGGCTACTGTTCTGCCTTTGCAAAGATTTGAAAAAACGGGGGGAGAAGTAACCAGTTCGCTTATTTACCCCACCTCTTGGTGTTGGAATTATTTATGCAGGGTATTACCATGACACGAGTTTACCATTTAGCCTTTGGATTTAATAAAGGAGTTCATGGTTATTTATATAATTGCTCTAAATATCCCTAAAAGGCAAAGAATTAATTTATTACCTCTAAACAGTAGCATTTGATCAGGATATTTAAACTAACTAAAGTCATGGCCACTTAAACCTGTTTTGGTCAGCTCCAACTTGATCAGGTCAGTGCTAGCAATGAATTATTTGAGAGTTTACTTTTTTATATCCTTTAAACAGTCAAGTAATTTAATTGCCAGTATCAGGTGTTAGCTAAGATCAGATGGAGTTTATTAGAGTTGTTTATTGCACAGGGTATCCAATTAACTTATTTGTTACTTCAGGCCAAACCTCAAGATAGATAACACTGGAATTCTGGAGGGACACAAGTTTAACACTCTCTTGGTCTTTCTGGTCACATGCTTTGGGCCTACTCATGCCAATAGCCCAACTCCATTTTAAAGCCATAGTTCACCCAGATCTAAGGTGAGCCTATAGTCCCACACTTGAGCAGCAGGACCCAGAATTTTCTGAATCATGCTATTCCTCCAACTCTTTAAGCATTGGGTCCAAAGTGCATTAAAATGAATGGGAGTCTTTGCAATGAGCTTTAAATCAGGCCCAGATGGCAGCCAGGAGCTATATATACACACCTCATTGCAGCAGGGGATTTAGAAATCCTCAATTCTCCTCCCTTGGGAGAGAAGGAGTTGGCTGTGTACACTAGGGAGGCCAATGATGGGGGTTGATTCTCAACTGGTTTGGCTAGGCTTTCATACTGTGGGGTGTCTATTCTCAGTGTTTCGAGGCACAAGAGTCATTTATTTCTGTTCTGCTCTTTAGCAAACATACAATTTTTTAAAAAGAGCAAAGCCTTAAGACACTCTTAAACTGTGTGCAATTTAAAAAAAAAAAAACTTTCAGTAGTGAAAAAAAATATGGCTTAGAGCACTAGCATTTTGATCAACATTAGTGGGGGATTTTTTCACTGTAAGAAATAACCCTAACAGTTTGAGCAGAGAGCTAAATGGCTATTTTTCCATGTGCTTATTCAAGGCTGTATGTAATTCTCACAACCCTATTTTTGTGTGGTATATGGATTTTTGGTTACAGCAAAATCAATGCTGTTTTGTACCCATGACAGCCTCCTTTGCATGAGCAAACACGAACAGCTACTGAAGTCGGCTGCTTTGTAGGGTTATGCTGATGGATATTTACTTAGGGTTTGTCTACACTTAAA
The DNA here is from genome assembly GCF_013100865.1 of Trachemys scripta elegans. Lineage (NCBI taxonomy): Eukaryota > Metazoa > Chordata > Testudines > Emydidae > Trachemys > Trachemys scripta. The sequence continues at coordinate 326,537,500 of NC_048298.1, read as the reverse complement.
ATGTGCTGCTGTAGCACTTGAGGAGGTAGATTATCTACACTGAAGAGGTGGGAGCTAGTTTGACAGAAGAGTTTTTCCATCAACGCTGTCTACACGGATTTAGGTCAGCTTAATTATGGATTTTTCACAGTCCAATGGATAGTTAAACCAACCTAATTTTCTAGTTTAGACCAGGCCTTAGAAACCTCTCTGTGGAGAAGGAGTGAAGAAGAGCTTGCCCTACCCTAGGTAACATTCTACCCATCCTTGGGTCTTTTTAATGCTCATCTTGTAAATCTGACTCATGGGCCAGTGGACTGTTCAGTATTTTTCCAGCTGGTGGTCTTCAAGCCTGCAATTATACTTTGAAAAATTGAGTCTCCTAACAGCATTGGAGGCTGTTGGCTACAGCTCTATTCAAGGTAGATCACTAGGTGAAAACTTGTGGGCACTTCATTACCAAATTAAGGTGTCTGAGGCCTGGTCTACACTATACAAGTTGACCTAAGGCAACTTACTTCTACTTAATTAGGTTAGTGTACAATACACCCTTATCCCACGGATGTGAGGCTATGTCCTCACAGGGGGAGGGGTCGATTTAAGATGCACAAAGTCAGCTACGCTATTCGCGTAGCTGAATTCGACGTATCGGAGCAGACTTACCCCGCTGTGAGGACAGCGGCAAATCGACCTCCTTGGCTCCCCCGTCGACGGTGCTTACTCCTACCTCCGCTTGTGGAGTACAAGCGTCAATTCAGGGATCGATTGTCGCGTCCCGCCGAGATGCAATAATTCGATCCCCGAGAGATCAATTTCTACCCGCCAATTCAGACGAGTAGTGTAGACCTGCCCCGAGTGTCTTACTACACAGACATAACTCCACCACCTCCATGAGAGTTGTAGGGCTTATGTCAATGTAATGAGGGGAATGCAGTGTGTAGACACTGCATTACTTAAGGCTTTGTCTACACCAGTGGTTCTCAGACTTTGTACTGGCAGCCCCTTTCACACAGCACACCTCTGTTTATAAATTAAACTTCTTTATATTTAACAGATTTGTTGATACCACTTTTCACAGCAGACTTGCTAACTAGCTGGGTGGCATGTACTCATGACCCACACATAATAACCTTGCAACCCCCTGAGATCCCCAGTTTTAGAACCCTTGGTCTACACTAGCACTTTTTTCAGTAAAACTTGTCAGTTGGGGTGGGGGGGACACCACCACCACCTCCCTGACCAACATAAGTTTCACCAACAAAAACGCTGATGGGGACAGTGCTGTCGGCAGGAGAGGTGAAAGCCAGGGGGCAGATGGGCTCCCAGCGTGGAGCTGAGAGGCCTGGTTCTCAGCCCTCGGCACTGCCCCTCTTCAGTCAGTGGAAGCACTCCTGGTGAGGACGCGCACCACTGACGGACGGAGGGTAGCGTGGACGTCATTTACTGTGGTGGCTCTAAGTCAACCTACCATTGGTCAGCTTAGGGCTGCAGTGTATGTATGCCCAGAGAGCTACAGAATGAGTGTAGGTGTTGTGGTCTCAGAGTAGAGTTATGTATTTTTTCCCCCTCTAGGTTCTGTCCAACTGTAACTTTCCCACCTGATGAGAAAGTGAATTTGCACAAGTGTGGGGGTGGGAGAAGAAATGTCACATGTAAAGAAAGATGGACAAAGGGCTACATCTGTGTGTGAAAGATTCTACCTGTGAACTCACAATGCAAATATTTTGCCTCCCCCAGGTTCTAACATTGGTAGGTTTTGAAGACTGCTCTAATGAGGCTGTCTGGCAAAACAAGTGTGCTAAGAAAATACATCTCTTTGGCTATCTTCAGCTTCAGAATGAAACAAAATTCTTTGGAATTGCTTTTACTAATTTAGAGAGCATCAGTTAGAGTACCTGTGCACCAAAGGTTATGTGGTCACAGCCCTTACTAGGCCTCTCAGGGGAGCAAAATGGCATACGGCCCTTCTCAATCTCTTGTTTAAGCCTGCTCAAATTGTGACTCTCCGGGAAGCGCCCTGGCTACCGGTGTGACAACCTGCTGCAAATAGGTAGCTGGAGAGGAAGCATGGAGTTCGCTCCACCCCCATTCCCCAACCCTTTACTACTCAGGCAGCTCGGGAGGAACCAAGGGCTCTATGAAAAATTGAATTAGCTTACTCCTTCCCCAGAGCAAGGGGGGAGGGGAGAAATCATGAATCATGGTTTGTTTGCAGGTCCGCTCCTGCGGCAGAGCAGCTACACCCTACCATTTATTCCGGACAGATTGTAAAGTTACAGTCTAGCTCCAAATGCAATTTAGGTCTGAACTACTTAGGTTCTGTCTACACTACTAAGCTTGTAATACGTTTGGATTCACATGCAACATGGTGAATACTCCATTACTACCATGGTAGCTACGTGGCATCCCTTTCTCTAGAGTCCTGGGCTAGAACAGGATTATCTTCCTGAAACTAGTTCATAATACTGTTAATTTGCTGTACAGATTGGACCCCCTCATTATTCTTGTGTAACCAGTTTGCCTAGTCCCCTTTCCTCACAACTCTGTGTGCAGCAGGCCTTCCCGGAATCCATTGAACCATATGCTGTTGATGCTGCTTTGAGGGCATGTCCTCCAGGCAGTCTGTACCTTTCTGAGGCATTATGTCTCAGACAACCTGCTGCAACTAGGTAGCTGGAGAGGAAGCATGGAATTGGCTCCACCCCCACCCCAGTGCATTTTTCCTCAATGCATGGATAGAAACATAGTTCGGCAGCAATGTAATTGTGGCCATGTGATGGTTGCCTTCTTGGCTGACATACCAGGCATGGAACCAGGGAGCTTCAGCACTAAGTGCATGAGCTGCTCCAGATAGAGCTAAAGTTCTGTAATTAGGGGCTTTTAATTACTCATATCCTCTGAATTGGGCACAAAGAGGATGTATAACATTCACCCATGGGCTACAAACTCACAAAATTGGTTTGTGCACATGTAATCCACACTATCAGTGTAGCTTTTTGTCCTTCTCTTGTAACTAGGCCACATAGAGAAGTTTGAGTTTGCTACTGGCTCTGTGCTAATGGACCGAATCCTTGAGCTCAGGCAGAGGTGCATGCCTTGCGATCCTAGGCCAGTCCCTGTGCACTACCTGATTAGGTGTGTTACATGACTGTGCTATGGAAAAACCTGCCATGTGTTCAAAATTGTGCCTGTTGTAACTTGGCTCAGATGAGTATGCCATAAACTGGTTGCAAAGACATTAGGGTGGACAGGCCCTAAGAAATATCTTCATGAATTCTTATGCCCCATCTATGCTAAATGGTACTGTATTTAACGATGGCAGTGCTGCTGCCATCTTATAACGTGGATTGCGTTTGTAGATGATGGGACCAAACTGGGCTATAAATGCATACCACTACAGCGTAGTTCCTTAATGCATTTATAACATCGTTTGGACCAAGTTTAGACCTAACTAAGTTACGAACGGATTCATTTGAAGCACACTATTAAAACTTAAGTTTGCAGCATATTGTCATTGTGTTAAATGATGGCATAGGTTATTAACACAGTCGCTTCCCCAAGGAATTTATAAGGTAAAAGCTAGGCACAGAAAGGCCAAGAATGGAAAGGGTTAGTTGACCTGAGTTTGAGAAGTATTATTTCTCTTCACCTGCTTCTCCCCCTTGTCTAGTAAAGTTGTGAACAAAGGGCCACTGTCCACTTTTTACTACTTCTTGTAAAAGAAAAGCTGTGAAAGTCTACTCCAAAAATGCTTGCCACCAGGTCTTGGATAAAAATGTATTGGCCCCTCAGGATCTGATTGCCAGCTGGAGCTCGTGACTCTGATTCAGAATAATGTGTCTCTTAAGAGACTGAAGTGTTGGCAGGTAGTGGAATTAAGGTGTTAGTCGCTTTATGTATTTTGACTACACATCATTTAACATTGTTCTGAAGGTAACAGGGTAATCCAATTTTACTGTGCATTTTACTTCTCTGCTAAATGACTGGGTTGTGAAAAGGCTTCCATTTAGCAACAAATAAATCTTTAAAAAGTTAACAAATGGGTACTGGACAAAGTTGTAGTTCAAGCAGGCTTGTGTTGTGTAAGCTTCCCCACACTCCAATTTATTAAGTCCCAATCCAAAACAGGAAGAGTCTGACAATTGTGCCAAATTGTGGGGTAGTTCTGTGACAGAAAAATGTAGACCGAGGACAAGACCTAGACCAACCAGAAGAGCTTCACTCTTGTCTGAAGTGGGATATGAGCACTAGAGCTAATCTACACTACAAAGGTTTTGCTGGTACAGCTATTCCAGTATAGCCAGACAGCCAAAGCCCTCTAGCGAAGACGCAACATGTACTGGCAAAACAAGTTATTTTGCGGATGTAGTTAAACTACCTCCCCAGTATAACAAACTATGCTGGCACAAGGCTGTGTTTAGGGGGTAATAAGAGCCTATATAAGAAAAAGCCCCAAATATCAGGACTGTCCCTATAAAATCAGGACATCTGGTCACCCTAGCTGTGTTGCTGGTCTAGCTGAATCTAAACAGGGTTTGTTTTGTTTGTTTTTTGCACCAGCATAGACATGTTGGTTAGGGGTATGGTTATTTGTAGGGTAGATCTGCCCTTAGTCTCCAGAGGTTAAAGGACATAGATGCCAATTGTAATTTAAAAGAATTGAGCCTGATTCATCTGGTTTGTTCAGGTGAGTTATCCCTATTTTACATAGATGTAAGGGGTGTAACAATCAGGCCTTTTGCCTTCATGTGTAATTAAATATGAACACAGCACACACTGATTCTTAACTATATGAACTTTAAGACATACAGTGCTAGATAAAATGGGTGTAGTTTTCCTTGTAAGTAGACTTTGTGTTGGGGGAGGGGCATTGTGTAAGACAAATCCAATAAACATTCAGTAGTTCCTTTTACTAACCAATGCTTGACTGGTGGAAGAAAGTCAAATTGCTAGACTCTTGAATAATAGCAACAAGTGACAATAAAATTCCCAAAGTAGTTCCAACCATAGCAAACCTGGGGTGTTTAATTCCTGTGTCATAACAAGACTCTGATTAGATAGCGCTTTGTGAAACTAGACAACAAATAAGCCAGAAATGAGCTTGAATCTCAGTTGGGATTCAAGTGTCCCCAAAGGGATGTTGGTTTTGACTCATGTCCAGACTTTTTTTTAAATGAACATAAATTCCCCAACGTTTAGCTAACTAATTTCCTCCACGGGAATCCTGTAGTCTGTAATAGTTATAAGGGTTATAAATTCTACATGCTCTACAAATATATTATAACCTATAATAGGGTCACACTCACCTCTCACGAGCACCCCCTGACAGAGTGTGTGCTCCTGCCTGCACTGTATGTGATGGGTCTTCGGTGACTCAGATCTCCAGTTGAGCCACACTCTGTATGTGAAATAAAAATTTCTTCCAAGGAAACAGTCTGACCGGGGACCTATCCCAGTACCCCTCAGTTGGCCTTTCTTTCCCTGTAGCCCTCCCCTGGGCTCAGGCCCTTAATTAGTCTGGCAGGTTTTAAAATAGCCTCAGCCCTGGTACTGAGCAATACTCCAGGACTCACTCCCTGGAGCTAATGTTCTCCCCCTCTCTGGCCCTTTCAAGCCCCAGCTGTCCTGCTGGGCCACTAAAAGTTCTGTTCTGTTTCTGGGGTGCATCCAAATTCAGGTCACTTTCCCAGAGGCCGGAGGGACAGGACCTGGGCCCACCCTCTACTCCAGGTCCAAGCCCAGGGTCCCTAAAGATAGCAGCCATCTGCCATGTTAATTTAACCGAGCTGCATTGCTGCTATGATTTCCTGGGCCACTACCCCACAGCCCTAGCATGTTCTTCACCCTTACCTCAGGACCTTGTCCTGGTTGAGTCCCAGCCACCAGCCCAGAGCTCCTTGCTCCCTCCAATCTCTGCCAGCACTGCTCTGTCTGAGGACCTGTGGCTCCCTCAGCCAGTCAGGCATACCATCCACACTCCTTTAGCTCTAGTATGGAACTGATCTCAAACAGCCCCTGCAGCTCCTTTTATAGAGGTCAGCTAGGCCCTTACTGGTTGCTCCTTGCAGCCCCTTTCTGATTGGCTGTGTCCCACAAAGCCTCTCTAGGCAGCTTGGAAGACCCTCTCCACTGCCCTGTTCTGGAGTAGGGTCTGGCAGGGCCTCAAGGCCACCAGCAGGGGCCCTCATGGCCTGGTCCACCCTGCCACATGACTATTTTCATGCAAATGGATTTGTATAATGTTTTCAATTTTTTGAGTAGTTAGGCATTTTCCTTTTATGTTCTATATCACAGCTAAGTGTATCCACATTAGATAGGTGAATAAGGGCTTGTCTACACTTGCAATGCCACTGTAGCGCTTAGTGAAGATGCTACCTATGTCAATGGAAGAGCTCCCATTGGTGTAGGTACTCCACCTCCCCAAGATGATAGCTGTGTCAGTGGGAGAAGCCCTCCCATCAACATAGCACAGTCTACACTTGAGAGTTCGGTTGGTATAACTACGTTGCTCAAGGTTGTGGATTTTCCACATGCCTGAGCTATGTTATACTAACATAAATTTGTAGTATTGACCAGGGCTGATTGGATACTGAATGTTGGCATTACAGGAGCAGTGAAGTGCAAAGCTGAGAGTAATCAGAGCTGGATTCAATTCCCAACTGTCATAGACTAACAATGGGCAAGTCCTTTAAACCTTGCTGGGCCAAATTTTGCTCTTGGTAACACCAATGCAAAGCCAGAGTTACTCTGTTGAACTCAGTTGTTTTATTCCAAGTTTGCACCCGTCTCTTTAGTGGTAGAATTTGGCCTCTGGGTTTCATTAACCCTCTCTGTAAACTGGATCTAGTAATGCTTAAACATCTTTGAAAAAACACTTGGAGATGAAAAGTGCTATGTATGTGCGAAGGACTTGTCTACACTTACAGTGCAGCTCTGCTACTGTAGGGCTTAGTGAAGACGCTACCTACATCGATGGGAAACCTCCCATCAGTGTAGGTATTCCAGCTCTCCAAGAGATGGTAGCTATGTCGATGGGAAAAGCCCTCCCTTTGACATTGTGTGTCTACACTTGGAGTTTGGACAGTATAACTGCGTTGCTCAGGGGTGTGGAAAATCCATGCCTCCTAAGTGACGTAGTTATACCAACATAGGTTTGTAGTGTAGACCAGGACTTGAGTATCTTAAGTCCTTGCATCTTTGGTATTGGTATATCAAAAACATTCCGTAGTGGCATCTCCAGCTCTTTAACTGGAGATACCTGTGTGAGGAGAAGAATCTTGTTTTCTTGACGTTAAATAGAACTCAGGTGCCGTTTGTTTCAAATGCTTCATGTAAAGATAGACAAACACAAAGTAGAACAATCACTCCAGTGTCCAGAGGCATAACACATCCACTATAAATACTTCAGGTATTTATGCAGTAGTGCCCAGTCATTTGGAATCATTCTCCCACTTTTCTAGAAGACAATGTGTCTTGCCTAATGTTCACTTGGCTTCTTTTCTCTGCATAGACCATGAGAATTTTAATTGGCCTTATATTTCAGAGCTAGTTTCACGCTTGATCATCAGTGGCAGTTTATAGAGATTTAGATGTTCTTTTTATACAGCTATGCTGAGGCAACCTTTGATGAATAGGGTCTGGGTGGGGTTTCTTTGACACAATGGGAGTAATTATTTCAACTTTAGTTTTTGGATGCCTGGTTTTCTATCAAAGATGGAGCATGAATATGCCACTAAAACACATGGCAAGATCAAAATTCTATTCTACGCACTCCTGCTCCCCCAACCCCAAAAAGGAAAGAAGATGACATATTACATATCCTTGATTAAAAAGGGTTTGCAAACCTTTGTTTATAATGTCAAGATCCAGTATAACTACCTTTGTTGGGAACTCACCAACCATAGATGTTGCAATGCAGTGCATCAGTTTTCACTAGAGTGTACAAACTCTGCCTTGCTTTCAATAGTTGCTTCTCTTTAATGTGGGCTCAGGCATACAACATTGTGCATACACAACTGCAGTCCTTACAAATGTTTTCAAATAATTTGCCAAAAGAAGGGAATTAAAATAATAGAATGACTGGGTATTATCATAATGCACTAATGAGCGTACATGACTACAGCTTGTCCTTTTATTCGAAGTTTATCATGGAAGCAATTCCATTCCCCCACATAAGAATTGTACTGTATGGACTTTCCTATAATGTCACAGTTTCAATAGCCAGAGATCTATTTTCAGAGGGGGCTTGTGGCACCACTACAGACATAGTGTTTGCTTTTTCAAGCTCTTAAAATTGTTGTATCATCTTTCTCTCAATTGTCAACATCTTCATTAGTCAGCTCAAGTCCTCCCAGAGCCAAATTCACCCCTTGGGTGACTACAGGGAGGTCAATGGACAAACTGCCCTGGGGTGAATTTGATCAATGGTGTTTTTCCTCACCAAAATAAAAAGTTGACCAACAATTGAGACACAGGACACAGCCCATAAAATTCATCTTCTATGGACAATGACTATGGATGTCACTTTGAATATGAGAACAGGCATAGCATAGCTTCACACCATTGTTAAATCCAGGGCCTTAAAAAGATGCAGTCAGATTCACAAAATATACCCTGACATTTTAAAGCTAGGGACGCTGGTGATGCATTTTCAAATAAGATGAAGGTTTGACCTCGTGACCACTAGTTTACAAGGCCAGTGCTCTAAGGCCGGGGCTGTTATTTACTATTCAAATTGTTTTGCTTAAAGAGTGGCAAGGAACCAGCTCCAGCCTCAGAGAGCAAAGAGAACATGGATCATTTTAAGAGTCATAAATCTTCTTTTTAATATCTTCCCATAGAGCTTTACAACTCCCCAGGCTAAAGCACTTCTCAGAGATGTGTCATTAGGTTTTAAAACTGATGGTGCTAGTTTCTTTCCTACATCTGAGTTAGCCTAAGCCAGCCCTGACATTAGAATAGTCTAGTGGTTTCTGTAACTTACACCACTAGAGTATGGTCCCTTTGGGACTTTACACCAGAGGATGATTGTCAGAGCGGAGCTGTAAGGAGGTGTGAAGTTTATGTACATTACCTTAATTTTTTTCCTTTAAAAGATTAAGTATTTCTAAGTGTAACATTCCTAGTGTTTATTTTTTCTAATGTTTATGTTACTTTTGACTTTGCGGTTACAGTGACATTTTAAGCTAAGAATAGAAACTTCTCAAGTTAAACATTTTAGACTTGAAAATTTAAGAAGAGACTGTTGAGAGATCAGTGATATAGTTCATCAGTTACTTTATTGCAGGGCTAACATAACTGCATGATATATGTCCATGCAACAAGGAAATCAATCTTCAGTATTCCAGCTCATAAGGAAATGAAACTTAGATACTAGTACTTTATTATTAAATCATTTATACACACAGCCCTTCTATAATATCAATAATATTGGGTGATTATCTCCATAAACACTTTTTCATTGTTGCTGTAGTCCAAGAGGAAGTACTGTTAAAATCATCTTCTGAGGCCAGATTTATCATGCAGGGGCCCAGTCCTGCATATAGTTACTCATGCACATATTGCTATTATTCACCTTTGAAATCAGTGGGATTCCACAAGTAAGTAACTGCACATGCATGAGTACCTGTTTGCAGGATTCGGCTCCTCATGGCTAGTGACCTGTTAGAAAGTTGGCTTTTCTGTTTTAAAGCATTTTGCATTAGGAAACATTGCTGGAGAATTTATCACATACTATCATAAAGAGTATAATGTATTATGTTCCACTGAGGATTTTTTTCCACAAAATTTAAGTCTTTTAATAAAGTTCAGGCAAAGATTCAAAGATACCTATGCCACATTTCACTTTAGTTACCAGTCACCAGCATGGAAGGGGCAATACATTTGCTAAATTTTCCATACTAGATGCCAACTGTGGTCATTAAAATCCATTATAATTGGGGGCACAAGAAGCTGTAAGATTGGCCATGCTTACCCAAAAAGCTGAGGCCAAGGTGTTCAAAACTTCATACCAGAAGTTAGGCTCCTAAATCCATATTTAGGTATCTAAATAATCAGCCTAATTTTCAAAAGCGCTGAGCATCCAGTGGTTCCCATTGTGGGCAACTAGTACGGACTCAGTTGTAATAATAGCAGAAATTGGCCCTTAACATTAAACTTGCTGTAGCAGATCACATTCATACCGTGTTCATGTCAGGAATAGGTCTGTCAACACAGAGCGTTCAGGCACCATACTGGAGACTACAATGCCCCCTCCACATTGGTTGCACACAGCAGATGTGCTCTGGCTCTGCATTCCACAAAGCATGAGGAGCATCAACTGCTTATACAAGGATGAGATTTCAAAGATAGCAAGCTATGGAGTCACTGATTTCCCTCTTCTGTGGATTTCTACCCCTCTGCACCTAGTTTCCCATTGCTTCTGTGCACTGGCAGCATCTCATTCACAGTAACTGGAAATAATCTCCCACTAGCTCTCCATTTCATTCCACTACCTGCCATCCTGCGCTGTATCTTTTCGGCAGCCCATTTGATCTGCTTGCTTTCTACTGCTGGTACATATGCAAGTTGAAGATCTGTACAGACAGAGCGCACCAGGTAGAAATAGTGCAGGTAAGACCTGCATTCTTCTCAGGGATGTCTTTGTACTAAAGAGAGTGGACACCTGTAAAAGCAGCTGAAGCAAGGAGGAGAAGGCAGCCCCATATGACTACCTAGTTCTCTGCCAACCACCAGTGAATGCTCCACAAGCTGCCAGTGGTTAGTGGACCACAATTTTGGATTGTGGGGTGTGACAGTCCCCAAGGTACAATCCGGACTGTTGAACAGCTGTATCCCCTCAATTCTCCCATCTGGGGTGCCTTTTACACTGCTTCACTGTGAGAGCAACCACTCCTGGTCAGCTCACACACACCCCCAGCATTCAGCATGTAAATCACTCCCAGCTCTATTCTATAGCACGATAGCCAGCCAGCCATGAATTACACTGCCAGACAACACCAGCAAACTCCCAGTCCTAGACTGTCACCCAGAAATGTGCATCTTATAGTGCCTAGCACCCTCCTGGACAATACAAGCTCAGATAATGTCTGTCATTTCATTAATAGAAAATGATATGCACAAATCTTGTTATCCCAAATGAAGTTTCCCAAACACTTCAATCCAAATGCATACTGGTTTAGAGAAAATAATAAAACAAGTTTATTAACTACAGAAAGATAGATTTTAAGTGATTACAAGTAATAAGGCATAGAAGTCAGAATTGGTTACTAGAAAATAAAAGATAAAATGCAATTTATATCTAACTTAACAAGTTAAATGAATTCAAAGAAAAGGTTTATCTCACCACATGCTCTAGCAGTCTTACTGGCTGTACCCCTTTCAGCCAGGATCCCTCCCACAATTCGGTGTTAATTTCCTTGTCCTTCTGATGTTTTTGACGGTGTGAGCACTGAGCAGAGAGAAAGGGAGGAGTGATTTGGGGCATCTGTTCTACATTCGTATATCCTTTCCTCTTTTCTGAGAATCATCTCCAGCTGGGGCTCAAGAGACAGCAAGTTTGTGAGGATGGAAACTGCCAGCTTTTTCTGTGCCAAAATGTAGAGTTCTTACTTAGACTGTTTTTCCTGCCAACAAATGGCCGCTTAACAAGGTGATGATCCATTTGATTTTGTTGACTGGCTGAGGTGTCAATTTGCCTTTTGTCTCTAAGGAAATGGTTTATGGCTGCTTTTCTAAACTAGGAGCATGTCTCAATAATGTTATACAACAGTATTTTATAACTTTACATACAGTGTTGCCACACATATTTTACCAGGACAATAATGATCAGCAAATGATGAGTTTTCACATGATACCTCACAAGGCACACTTTGTACAAAATGTATCATAGTCTTGTAAAAAGGGTGAACATAGGGATACGGATGGTCACATGGGGAGCAGAGGTAAGCTAGAAAATAACTGGCTGATCACTCATTTCTGTTGTAGTAGTGACCCCAATCAGTGGTTAGGGCCTCCTTGTACGAAATAAATTACACAAAGATAGACCCACTCCACAAAGCTCACAATCAAAGATTTAGACAACAAAATACAAAATGTGAATAAATAGACAAATGAGAGGAGCAGGGGACAGGAGATCAAGGTTATAGTAGAGACAAGTGCGTGTGATGGGGTTACACTGGGTATAATTTACATCCAAATTTGCAATGACGCCTCCAGAATTATTTTCCAAAGAGACCTATGGAAAATAAGCAGCAGTATTTCCAGTATTTGTTTAATATTTTAACTGGTTCTGCACTTTGTTTTTGTTCCCTGTTCATAAACTGGAGGATATTCTCTGTGTGCCCTTGCCCGGATGACTTGTTAATATACATCAACTTTCAGGTTATTGACCTGGTCTGTGATTTATAAAATTCCTGCTTTTCATTGGCAATTATGAAGTGAAGTATATGATCAGTTATGAACCCTTTAGTCCTCCCTGTTCAGGTTGTTCCGTATATACGTTAAGACCTATAACATTTGATTCAATGATGTTGGGCCACAAATTTTTCCTTGAATAAGCCACAACATTATGAATTTGGAATGAATTATTGCCTTTTCCCAGGGAAAAATTGTTTGGGTTACACTACTGTTGATTTTAACTATAATAAATTGCTTAGAAACAAGCTGTGTGGTCTGAATTACTAAATTCTTGTGACTAATTACTTGCATTCATTACGAGCTCTGGTCTTTAGTTTTCCAAGCAAAGTTAAATGATACCACTGTTTTATCTTTTCCCCTTTCTTTCAGGAGGCAGACTCTTGTTTACAGATGTTGTTTTAGTTTTGTCATGGAATCATAGATCCCTCTACACAGCCAGATTGAGCGTATGAGGGAATTGTGTTCTAGCACCTCAATCATATTAGCACAGATTGTCTTGGCTAGGTAGACAGGTCCTGTAAAGATTAGGACTAAACTCATTCAAATCAATGGAGTTATATCAAGGATGAACTTGCTGTTAGGATTGAAACCCAACCCTAAAACATGTTTATAACGTGACTTTGTACCATGTGCATAGACAAACTGAATTGTTTTATAATGCAGTGTAAATCTTGATCCTTCTATTCAACATAGACAATTCACCTGTGGAGACCTGCACCCCAGCGAGTAGCACCTGGAAAGATCACTTCAGTCATTTACTTAGATCTCCCGGCAGTGTGCAGGACGTCACACTATCTCATTTCCAGGGACAGTTTATTATGCCCATATTTGAATCCTGTGGAACCCATAACTAATGATTAATTTGGATAAAGGAAAAATGGGATGCAAGTTCCAAATGACTTCAGATCCTTGTATATGGCTTTCATTCCGCTAAGGCCTTGTCTGCACCAGGGAAACATCTGAAAAAATTCCTATAGTTGATAACATTGATAGTTGATATCAGCTGCACCAGTATTAGCGACACGGGAAGTACAGTCATCAGCCACTGACAGTCGTCAGCATCATGTCATCTAATATAAATCAATTTGGAGCAAGCCTAAGGACTTGTCTACATGAGGAAGTTGCAACAATTTAATTAAATAGCTTTAAAAAAGTTTAGTTAAACTTGTGCAAAACCCTATGTAGATTCAGTTATTTCAGTTTATTAGTTTAGTTTAGTTCATATTGGTAAGGGTTTGACTTAAGCTAACTCTATATAAGCCACTGTAAAAACAAAATACTAGTGTCTACCTAGGGTTTTGTACTGGTTTAATTACACATGAACTGGGTGCAAGTTTGCATGTAAACGCTTTTAGGTCATTTTAGCTAAATCCATTTTTTAGCAGATTAAGGCCTTGGGTAATATTTGCAAAAGCACCAAAGTCCCATTTTCAAGAAGCACTTAGGAGCCAAACTTTCATTCAAAATCAGTGATAAGCGCCTAAGTGACTTCTGAAATGGGATTTAAGCTCCTAAATCACTCTTATCCTCTTTTGAAAATTGTATCCTTTCTCTTCAAACACATTTACACTGGTTTAACAAAACAGGTGCAAACCCTGTGTGGATACTCATCTGTGTTCAAGAATGGCCTATTTCAGCTTACCTTAAACACTGCAAAAATCATGCTTTCTGTAGTGCCCTGGTTCTAGGGCTGCATTTAGAGTGTGAACACAGGCAGCAAGGTTGATTCGCAAACTGACGCAATCATTGGAGACCCAATGCCAGACATGTGGTTGTTAATTTCTTGCTGTCATGGGACGACCTTCTGATTCATCTCTTGAATGATACTATGATTAAACCAGTTGTCTTACTGATCATTGGAGTGTATGTAGCTGATACTATACGAATTCAAGAATAATCCAGATGCCAGTTATGAGATGTAGCCTCCATAAAGGCTCCAGGAGCCGGTCCCACAGGAAAAATGAAAGACGATGGAATGGGGAAAGTGTGACATCACTGGAAGGGAAGAGCCAGCAATTTTCCATGCAGCTCGAGATTTTCACTAAGCTGAATGGGTTGCATTAGAGATGCTGACAATTCACAATAGTTTTATTGAAATGTGGAAGTTTTCAGCATTGTTGACAAGGGGAAATAGGCATATGATATGCTGCTTTTTCCTTTTAAAAGCCACATTCAACTTTCACAGCAGGACCTTACTTGATTGGAGGAACTTGCTGTCAAAGTCAGTGAGGAAGGAGTCATAAAAGTGAGCTTTAGCAATAGAGGACTTATGACATAGTAGAATAGAATTTTGGAGGGGCTAGTTCTGCTTAGAAAATGAATTTGTTATCCACGTTAACCCCAAAACAAGTTTTATCCTTCTCTCACGCTCTCTGCTAATGCCTTTTTCTCAAAATTAAGATGTTTCTCTTTTTCTTGGCCTTTCACATGAGGATTTACCAAACCAGAAATGTCTTATGGGTGTACATTTTATAATCCAATAATTTTATATTGCAGGGCTAAAACATCCAATAGAACAAACCAGGATTCTAATGTTTGCAGTGTTGTTTTAGCCATGTTGGTTCCATGGTATTAGAGAGACAAGGTGGGTAAGATGATAACTTTTATTGGACCAACTTTTTTTGGTGTAAGAGACAAGCTTTCAGGTTAACACAGATCACCTGACAAAGAGCTCTGTGTAGCTAGAAAGCTTATCTCTTTCAACAACAGAAGTTGGTCCAATAACAGATATTACTTCATCCACCTTGTCTCTCAGTATTCTAGTGATCACTTGTTATTAACTGATTTTCATTTACTCTTCTACAATAGATCTTTTCAGCTGTTATAGACTTTGGGCAAAACAACCAATACACATATGAAAGTTGCTAAAATAAAGGAGAGAAAAAACACATAGTGACATGACAAACACATCTAAAATATAGTTTCCCATATAATGAACATTAGCAGATGTGAGGGGCCTTGCAGATTGGCTTCCAAGTGGAGGAGAAATCAGTCACATGGAGTTTGGATATGCTCTAAGTGTAATTTGTTTTATTTACACACATATACAAGTCCTGGAACAGTGGTGATCTTATACAGACGCAGAACGATCTCATCTTTCAGGATTCTCAGCCCAATGCCAGTGCCCGGTTCCTGTGGAGCAACTCTTCCCCAACAACTGAGAGTTCTCAGTGGGCAAAATTTAGCATTCCGTGACCGCGGTAGAACTGAAAAATTATATACTCCAGGTAATGGAAACTTTTTCAAATTTGTTGAATACTTAGCTTTGTTTGATCCAGTCATGAAAGAGCATCTATGTAAAATAAGTGAGGATGAAACACAGGTTAATTACTTAGGAAAAAATATGCAGAATGAACTGATTCAAATCCTAGCAAATGCCGTTAAAAAGAAAATTGTAGAAGCTGCCCATTCTGCAAAATACTTTTCAATAATACTGGACTGTACACCAGATGTGAGTCATGTTGAACAAATAACGATCATTCGTTTTGTGGATATGGAAAAGTCTGCAGATGAAGATAATGTTGAAGTGCTCATGAAGGAACATTTTTGGGGTTTTGTACCACTGAAGGAGCCGACTGGAGCATTTATGACAGAAACTATTCTACAAGAGCTTGAAACAATGTCATTATCTGTTGAAAACATACGTGGCCAACGCTATGATAATGGGAGTAATATGAAGGGTAAACACAATGGTGTGCAAAGGAGAATGATGGAAATCAATCCTAGGGTCTTTTTCATTCCTTGCAGTGCACATTCTCTGAATTTGGTTGTCAATGATGCTGCTAGATGCTGTTTGGAGGTAAGCAGTTTCTTTGACCTGGTGCAACATGTTTATGTGTTTTTCTCAGGCTCAACACGCCGTTGGGAGATTCTGACTCGCCATGTGAATTCTCTAACTGTAAAACCACTTAGTCAGACAAGATGGGAGAGTTGCATTGATGCTTTGAAGCCTCTTCGCTATGAACTTGCAAACATTTATGATGCCCTAATTGAAATTTCTGATGATACTACCTTTACTGGATCATCTGGCAATACGGCACGTTCAGATGCAGAAGCTCTGCAAATGGCCTTTCCAAGTCCAAATTTGTGACTTCACTCATTTAGTGGTATAATATCCTATTTGAGATTAACCTCACCAGTAAGCAGCTTCAGGAAAAGAACTTGAACATACATTCTGCTATTCAAAAACTTCAGCAAACTAAAAATATTCTGGAGGAATTCAGAAGTGATGAAGGGGAGGGATAGCTCAGTGGTTTGAGCATTAGCCTGCTAAACCCAGGGTTGTGAGTTCAATCCTTGAGAGGGCCACTTAGGGATCTGGGGCAAAATCAGTACTTGGTCCTGCTAGTAAAGGCAGGGGGCTGGACTCAATGACCTTTCAGGGTCCCTTCCAGCTCTATGAGATAGGATATCTCCATTGGAGAAAAGGGGGGAAAAAAAGGAGGGGGGGTTCAAAAGAACACTAGTACATTCTCTCGAGCTTGCTGAAGAAATAGACTTTCTGACAGAAGTTGAGCCAGTTTGCATTCAGCAAAAGAAACATTAGTTTTCGTATGAAGGATGAGAGACACCCATTCAGAACCCAAAACAAAGGTTCAGAGTGAATTTCTACTTCACAGTCCTTGGTACTGCTATTCACTCAGTTGACAAAAGATTTCAACAGATGCAGCAGCTAGAGTCAGTATTTAGCTCTCTATATGATATCCACAGCTTGCAAAAGAAAACAGCAAAACAGATAAGAGAATTTTGTATAAAACTGGAGTCAGTGTTGACTCATGAAAATTCAAAAGACATTGATGTTACAGATTTGTGAAGTGAGCTTCAGGCTTTTTCAAGACGACTTAGGAAACATTCCACTCCTGAAGAATTGCTGAAGTTTATTTGTGAAAATAAACACAGTTTTCCAAACATTTTTATAGCTCTACGCATTCTTTTAACTTTGCCAGTTTCCGTAGCTAGTGGGCAACGTAGCTTCTCAAAGTTAAAATTGATAAAAACATCTGCGTTCAACAATGGTGCAAGGGAGACTTGTTGGACTTGCCACAATGTCAATAGAGCATGAAATAGCTGGAAAACTAAAAAGATCTAAAAGAACTAGTGACTGAATTTTCAAAACTTAAAGCAAGAAAAGTCATGTTTTAAGAGCACAGAGTGTTTTTTATTCAGAGTGTTTTGTAAATACAGGTTAAAGTTCATTGAAGAGTTTTCTTATTTCTTTCTATATTGGATGTGGTGGTAATGGCAGTTAAAGCAGGATAGCATAATGGATGATTTTGGATTTATAATAATAAAAATTAAAAATTTTAATGCATTTTTATTTGAATCGGACTGAAATATCATCTAGCTGTCGTGTACAAATCTATTCTGAAAATTTTGTGTCTCTATTTTATCTGATCTCAGAAACATTGGTTGGACAGATGGACCGACGCACAAACCAAATAATTAAGCCTCTGTTTAAAAAAAATGCTTAAAAAACATTAAAGGAAAAAAGGGGCAAAATATTTCCAGTTTACCAAAAACCTCAGCCTAGATCTGCCCTTGGAGTTTGGGGTTGAGGGGGTGCCGATTGCATGGTTCGCCTAGGGCACCAGTTGCTGGCAGCTAGTCTAGAGCCGCCCCTGGTATTTACTAATGTATTTGTACCTCACTTTTGCCTGTTCCACATAGTGTGGGTGGACCATATATCTACACTTGCTTACCTCTGTCTGGCAGCATCAAAATAGAAACAGGTAAAAATAAAAAGTGTAAAAAGGAGAATCAAGAGTTTCTGTAAACCAAAAGGAAGAGCCAGCTATAGACAACATGAAGGGATTACATTTTAACAATATAGTAATGTGACTGCTTTGCTGATGAGTTCCACTGCAGTTCCTGTTCTGCAACACAAGAAAGCACCATTTTTTAAAGCACCAAAAATCCTCCAAAAGCTCTTCAGTAGCAATGTGCATGTGGTATCAATGGGGGGTAGATTTTGCTCGATGGACTGCTCCTAGCAAGTTCCACAGCACTGAAGTGGTTCATTAGAGACCAGATGGAATTCCCATTTCATCCTTCACTCAAGTACATTAAAAGTTATCCCAAACTACCTAAATAAAATATGGTCAAGTATAAACCCTACCTACTCAAAGTAACAAATAGTCAGGATCCGGCTAGGAATGTATCCAGATCCCATCTCATTTAGAATGTATCCATACTATGATTATAATAATATATTCAGATTTATCCAATGAGCCTCATATAATTAAAGCAATTCTATAATTCATCATACTAGGGATTATTAACAGGCAGGTGCATACTTCATAGCTTCTGCAGGCTGCTGAATTTACTGAACACACCCAGGGCTGCTTGCATTCCTCCATTCCACCCCACCAGCTCCCTGTGTACAATGTTCCCATTGCCCTCTATTTCAGAGGCTCCCTGGAACTCTCCTCAATCTCCACTCCCTACCAGGGGTTCTGTATGCCCCCAATCTCCACTTCCAGGGTCCCCAGTTTCCACCACCACCAGAGGTGCCTCACATGCCCCTCTTTCCCCATCCCCTATACTAGGGCCCCTCAACTCACACTGCCAGTTTTGGATGCCCTTCTCCCTGCATGTCAGGGTCCTATTTTCTACTCATCATACCAAGGGCTCTGTTCCTCACACTTCCCTCCTCTCTTCACAGCAGGGTCCCCCATTCTCCATGTCATGCCAGAGGCTTTGTTCCTCTCACATTTCTCTTCTCCACACACTAGTGTCCCCAGTTCCTCACGGCATGCCAAAGGTGGTGTACATTCCTCCTCCACCCTCCACCAAAGCACTTTTTTTCTCCCCTGATTGGAAAGGATGGGTGGCTGGTGCACTCTCTTCCCCAGCTAGAGCAGGCTTTAAGAAAACAGGATGTTAGGAAAGAAGAAGGAATACATTAAGCTTCTCTCTCCTCTCCCTCTGGCTGCTCCTGCTAGTGAGTAATTGCCCCAAGGATCCCATTAGGGAGAGCAATTATTTTTCTTGGATCATTCAGAGTATCAACCTGTTACATTCTATTGGGAGGATGAGCGGGGGTATTGTTATGCTGCAAGGTGTGAATGGGCGCCATCAACAGATGATAGGTTTCAGAGTAACAGCCGTGTTAGTCTGTATCCGCAAAAAGAAGAACAGGAGTACTTGTGGCACCTTAGAGACTAACAAATTTATTAGAACATAAGCTTTTGTGGACTACAGCCCACTTCTTCGGATGCATATAGAATGGAACATATATTGAGGAGATATATATACACACATACAGAGAGCATAAACAGGTGGGAGTTGTCTTACCAACTCTGAGAGGCCAATTAATTAAGAGAAAAAAAACAACAGATGATAGTGGCTCCAGGTGTCCCCCATTTTACCTTTGTCAATGATCCAATTGTCCCCCAAAATCAATAGGGTTCTGGCCATTGGTGCCTAGAACATTCCCTGAAATTTTGGAACTGATCAGTGCAGCAAGGAAAAGTTATTTCATTACACACAGACAGACAGACAGACAGAGAAATGCCATTGAGTTGAGGGTAAGCCCTTGTAAGCTTGGCCAGTTATCATTACTTGATGTTTCTACTTTCTGTGATTCTATGAAGACTAAGTTATATGCCGCAAGCCTATTACTAAGAAGGTCACAGATTATTTCACCATTTCAGATAAAGTCCAGCTCCTTTCTCTTTGACTTTTTAAATCTTCTTAAAAGATCCAAAATATACTTGAGTCAAAAATGTTTTTTAGTATAGTGATTTTTTTGTAACATGGCCGCTTGTCGACTAGGACCTGGAATAAGACCATTGGTTCCATGGAAGCCATTGAGTCTGATCCTGTTTCATCTGGAAAAAGTATGTCTCTGCATCCATGATAGCCGATTGCAATCATAGCAATAGGAAGAGTCAGACTGTGCTTAAATCCTCCAGCATGGGCAGTGACGTGTAACAGGAAAATCTTGTTTTGAAGAATGAGTAAGTAAGTATCCCATCCTGGAAAACAAGGGGAGGGACAGCACAGAGAAATTCTGCCTTCAGTTACACCTGTACCTTAAGTAGGGTGACCCACGTGTAAATAATAGCAGAATTTGAATCATCATGAGTCTTGGCAGAGAAGTAGGCCCAATAAGGGATCAGGTTTCTTAGAAGCTCTCACACTACTGAGATAATAAACAGTTTGCTTAATTCCTAGACAGACACAGGCTTCTACAAAAATAACCATGTTTCAACAGTGTCATAACCCATGGTTATGGCCCAAGCATGGGTTTTTCCTGTCAGTGTGGACAGGAAAGAAAGTGTGCTATAACCATGTGAGGTAAATGAGGGTTAAAATACAGTCCTCTACCATGCTTACAACAGATTCTGTTCTAACAGGGTTAAAAGTTCTTAGAATACCGCACACTCACAAACATGTTTCACCATCTCATATAGATATGGTTATTTCAGTAGTGTAGACGGGACCCTGAAATTAGCTCTCCCAGGAGTACATGCACTGACAGGAAGAATGTCTAACCAAGAGCCATAGTGTACCTTCCCACAGAAATGTCCATGCGAGAATATCAGGTTCTCCTCATAGTTTCATTCTAAACTAATTGAAAGACAGTAAATTTAGGAGGTGTGGCTTGCCAATGCTACAGAATACTGGAGGTCTGTGGGAAAGGCCTGCATTGGCTCCTCTCCTCCCGTTGGCCATAACCTTACCTCTTTCCCATTGGCCACCCACACCAGGCCTGTATAAAACTCTATTCTCCGAAAGGGCAGGGTGTAGACACATAGACTAAGGTCATGGCTACACTGGAAACTTCAAAGCGCTGTCGTGCGAACGCTCCCCTGGCAGCGCTTTGAAGTGAGTGTGGTCGCACGTGAAAGAGCTCTCCCAGCGCTCCTGGTAATCCACCTCCACGAGGGGATTAGCGCTGAGCGCTGGCAGCGCGGCTCCCAGTGCTCGGAGCCTGTTTACACTAGCGCTTTAAAGCGCTCAGACTTTCTGCACTCAGGGGGGTGATTTTTCACCCCCCCTGAGCCAGCAAGTTAGAGCGCTATAAAATGTAAGTGTAGACAAGCCCTAAGTTAAAGTTGCTCCTAGGAGCATTAACATTAGGCATAGATGTCTGCTTGGATATCCAAAGGTTCTGAAAGGGAGCATGACATGGAAAGTAGTTGCTTGTCAGCTATACATCATGAAATTATACAGAGCCCTGATTCCACAAAGCTCTGACTAGAGAGAGGTAAATAGCTGGGTCCCCCAAAGATCTCTACTTGGACCTGTGCTGTTCAGCATATTCATAAATGATCTGGAAAAGAGGGCAAACAGTAAAGTTGCAAAATTTGCAGACTACAAAAATACACAAAATAGTGAAGTCCAAAGCTGACTGCAAAGAATTACAAATGATCTCACAAAACTGGGTGACTGGGCCACAAAATATCAGCATTGATATTCATCTGCCAAGTGCAAAGTAATGCACGTTGGAAAAAATAATCCCAACTACACATACAAAATAATGGGGTCTAAATTAGCTGTTACCATTCAAGAAGGAGATCTGGTAGATATCATGGATAGGTTTCTGAAAACATCCACTCAATGTGCAGTGACAATCAAAAAAGCTAACAGACTTTTAGGAACCATTCAGAAAGGGATAGATAATAAAACAGAAAATATCATAATGCCACTATATAAATCCATAGTATGCCCATGCCTGGAATACTAGATGTAGTTCTGGTTGCCACATCTCAAAAAGATACATTAGAATTGGAAAAGGTATGGAGAAGGGCAACAGAAATTATATGGGGTAGGGAACAGCTTCCATATGAGGAGAAATTAAAAAGAACGGGACTGTTCAGTTTAGAAAAGAGATGACTAAGGGGTTATATGATAGAGGTCTATACAATCATGAATATTATGGAGAAAGTAAAGTGAATAGGGAAGTGTGATTTACCCTTTCACATAACCAGAGATCACCTGATTAAATTAATAGGCATGCCTTAAAGGGCTACCCTTATGATAGACAGAAATAAGAAAAAGGTAATGACTAGAGATGATCAGAAAATGGAATTTCTGTTCCATGGGAAAGTTGAAATGTCAAATTTTCTAATTAAAGATTTTGTTTCAGTGTCAAATCTTTACATTTCAATATTAATGAAACAAAACATTTTTACATTATTGTAAAAATGTTTTGTTTCATTAATATTGAAATGTTACAATGTAAAATATTACATATAATGTATTATATAAAATAAGCATAATGTATTAATATATTTTAATATGGTATAAAACTAGAAATGAAAATGATCTAAAGAATTAAGCTGAAACAACATTTTTTTACCTTATCAACACTAAATGTTTCAACATTATAAAAATGAGTGGGAAAATGGAACCTTTTGACTATTTCCTTGCAAAAGTTTTTACAAACTTAATACCTTTCAATTTTGACTCAGTAGCATACTCAACATTCAAAGGTCCCCCAAAGCACAAATTCAAAATGGGGTTCCATCTATGTAACTTTGAGATGCTTCCAATGTGGCCCTTTTTTCAATCCACCCAAAATATCTATTCATTCCCAATCTAACACCCTCTCCACTCCTGATGGCCCTTCCTCACATCTTGGAGGACAACTCTTTCCCTTGCAACAGCAATAGCTCATTCAAGGCCCCCTGGATTCCTGTGCCCCAAAGCACTGTTTTGAAGTTTGCAGTCTCATAATTAGAAACTGAACTAAAAGCATCATCTATAAATACAGGATAGACTACTGTGGTGCCTATCTGTTCTGTCCTGTGCCCATCTAACCACTGGTGTTTTCCTCTAAGCCTTTAACCTCAATGTGAAGAGAAGAGCTGCCCAGGGAAAATGTGAATTATTTATGCCTTCTTGCTGAAAGTATGACTGGTGTTAGTAGAGCCTCATTTGATCGAATGGATTTGTACTGACAGTTTCTGTAGCAACACAGATCCTTGCCCAGCAAAACGTCATCTGACTGGTTATAGGTAATGCAGAAAAGCCAAAAATATTTACATGCACAGCTGGGAGTTCCATAGAAGTCCCAAGGGGAAAAGTATGTTGGCTTGACCCCCTCCCCATCCTCTCAAGAGCCAAAAAAAAGTTATCAAAGATGAATGATGGGCTGCTTTGGATTCAAGAAAGAAGATGTACAGTGAGGTATTACAGAGATCACTTTCAGACCATATTTTATTAAATATTTCTATTAACAATCTGGATGACACTGCAAATAGCACAGTAATTAAACAAACAGATGGTGCTAAATTGAGAGATATAACTCATAGCAGTGAAGACAGAAATAATAAGAAGGGATGTTAAGTGTTCTGAGATTGGAGTAGAGACTATACTGACAATTCTGGACTGACAAGAGCATGGACAAGTGAATCCAACAGGTCTTTTCCCATCTGGGATTTTGTTAGCCTTCAACCTTGGGTCATGGCAATCTGTCTGCCTCTTCTTGTAAAGACGAATCATTCATAATCAGAAATCAGCAATTTCTTTGCAATCTGAAGATTTAGTTTTTGGTATCTCTAATGTTTCCTACAGAATGTTAGTTTTCTTTTTAAAAATAAATGTCTAATACATCTGCTTGCAAAGCTGAACCTCAGACTATGAAGGAACCAATGCAGTGCTCTCACAGAACTAGTCAGCACACCGATTTTGGATCAGTTTGCTACTCCCTAGTGTTGACACACTTGCTTGTCTACACTACATAGGACAGTCAGGAAAATTAATACAAACTAATTTTTAAATTGGATTAGTTAAACTACATTAAACTTCTATGTGGATGCTGTTATTCAGGGCCCTTTAGGCCTTAATTTGATTTAACAGTGAATTAAGATAAATCAAATTAAGGTCACTTTAATTCTGAATAATAACATCCACGCAGGGGTTTAATGAGGTTTAATTAATCCACTTTAAATTCACCACCCCCTCCTCCATGTGCCTTTGAGTACTAAAGGTTCCTAGGCAATGGCTACACTGGAGTGTTTACAACACCACAGCTGCACCGATGCAAACTCTCCAGTGTAGCCGCTCTAAGCTGATGGGAGAGAGCTCTCCCATTGACTTAATTAATCCACCCCCAATGAGCGGCGGTGGCTATGTCGGCGGAAGAAGCTGACATAGCGCTGTACACACCAGTGCTTAGGTCAGTGTAACTTATGTCGTTCAGAGGATGGCTTATTTATACCTCTGAGCAACATAAGTTATACAGACATAAGTGGTAGAATAGACGTAGCCTCAGTGAACTTTAATGTAATACTGGCCTGTTCAACACTAGAAAATTAGGTTGGTTTAACTATGTTGGCCGGGTGAAAAATCCACAGAAAAATCCACACCCCTGAGCGCTATAGTTAAAATAACCTAAGTTCCCACGTAGAATTCTTCCAATGACCTAGCTACCACCTCCTGGGGAGGTGGATTACCTATGCCAATGAGAGAAACCCTCCCCTCAGCGTCAGTGGCGTAGCCAGGTTCTAAGTGCAGGGGGAGCAAACATAAAAAAGGCGACCCCCTTGGCTCCTCCTCTGGCCACGCCCCCCTTGGCTTCTACCTCCGGCTGCTCCATGCCCCCCCCCACATTGGCTGGCTCCTCCAGCCGCGCCGCACCCCCCTCTCCCCCCGGCTCCTCCGTACACGCTGCGGCCATGCTGCGCCCCCCCTCGGAGGGGCTCGGTCCGGGGGGAGGGGGCCGGGCATGGCGTGGCCCAGCCCGGCCGAGGAAGTTTTTAGGGTGCAGTCGGAGAAGCGGGGGGAGAAGAGGCGAGAAAGTTTCCACCTCAGACTTGGAGGAAGCCATGACACTGCGCCGGGTGGCCGCCGCAGGAGGGGGAGGGGAGAGGCTCGCGGGAAGCTCCAGGCGGTGCGGGCTGCCCCCTGCCCTGAGGCCAGGCTGGAGGCTGCCGGTACGGGGAAGGGGTGGTGGGCGGGTGCTGCTCATTTCTCCCGGGGGTTGGGGGCAGCGGAGCAGTGGGGAGGGCAGCAACTGGTGGGCGGGCAAATCCCCCCCTCTCTCTGGCAGCGTCCTGCTTCTCTTGGCCTGGGCTTGACCTACAGCGTGGCGGGGCTGGTGGCCGCGAGCCGCTGCCGGGAGATGCTGCTGCTGCCGCATCCAGGGACCAGGAGTGCTTGGCCACCGAG
Source organism: Trachemys scripta elegans (assembly GCF_013100865.1). NCBI lineage: Eukaryota > Metazoa > Chordata > Testudines > Emydidae > Trachemys > Trachemys scripta. The sequence goes on along the minus strand of NC_048298.1, from coordinate 326,511,985 downwards.
CCCTGAGCCTCCGCAGGAGGCAGCTGCGGCGATGTTGGGGCCTTACTGAGCGTGGGGCGCGATGGCCGAGGAGCTGGCCCCTTCGCTCCTCCGGCCACGCCCATGGCTCCTCCGGGCGTGCTGCCCTCCCTTGCCTGCAGGAGCCCAGCGCCGGCCCAGCAGGCGCCACTTTTGAAAAATGTGCTGAGGGGAAGGGGCTACTTCCCCTGTACCCCTCTAGCTACGCTACTGCTCAGCGTAGGTAGTGTCTATACTTAAGTACTACAGCCAAGGGCGGCAGAGCCTGCCCAAAAGTGTTGGGGGGGAGCAGGGCCCGTCATCCCTCCTCTTCTGGCCAAGGCCCCGCCCCCTGGCCAAGCTAGAAGCCGGAGCGGGCTGGGAGCCACGGACCCTCCACCTGCTTGGGGTGGGGGGGTCAAGAGCAGCCCCTGGCCCATCTCCCCGCCCCGCAGGCCCCCTGCTCAGGGCAGGTGGTGGGTCTACGACTCCCCATAGCTGCCTGCATGGCTTACTATGGCCGGGCTGCGGCCCCCTAATTGGAGCCCGGTCCAGGTAAGAGCCATGTGTGGCGCATGGGCAGCTGGGGGAGCTGCAGACTCTCCTGCCCTGGGTGTGGGGTGGGGGAGGGCCCTGGGCTGGGAGCTGCTCTTGACCCCTGAACTCCAGGCAAGTGGAGGGTCCGCGGCGCGGTGCCTCACAGCTGCCCGGACTCCACAGCCAGGCTCCAGCTGCCGGCCTGGCTGGGGGAAATGGGGTCTCGGGGGAAAGAGGAAGGGCGGGGGTGTGGCCTCTGCTGAAAATTGGATGGGCCAGGTTTGTTCACTCTATTCCAGTGCCACTGACTACAGCAGCACAGCTGCAGTGGCACTGCTGTAGTGATTTAAGTGTAGACAAGCCCATTGTTTTCAAATAGCACAGCAGCACGGTCTACTACAAGGACAAATTAATGTACAACACATTAGTGTACTTTCGAAAACACTCCCCCTTAGAACACGTTACCCCACCGTGTAGACAAGCCCTTTCATTAATTCAGATTAATTTTTCTGAGTGTCCCCAGGTACTTGTTTATAATTAGGGGTTGGGGAGGGATAGCTCATTAATTTGAGCTTTGGCCTACTAAACCCAGGGTTATGAGTTCAATCTTTGAGAGAACCACTTAGGGATTGGGGGCAAAAATCAGTACTTGGTCCTGCTAGTGAAGGCCAGGGGCTGGATTTAATGACTTTTCAAGGTCCCTTCTAGGAGATAGGATATCTCCATTTATTTATATATTGGTTTAGCTTCTACTGATTTATCAAAATTAGTAGGGGTTTGCACTGATGTAATTAAATTGATTTAAAACAGCTCTGGAGACAAGTCCTTACTAACTTTGCAGACAATCAGAGGGTGTGAACTAACTTATTCATCTCAATGAACATCCTATTCATTATGTCAATTTAAATGTCTTTTATATAAAAGCAGAAACATTCAGCTAATGGATGGTCTATTCACAGTCACTTGAATAAGGCTGCAAATTACAAAAGGTTGTAGACCTGTCATAGAGCTGGGGTCAGTGTTTATGGGATCCTCCAGCTACCAAAACCCGCAGTCAGGTCTCAGGAGAAGCCCACAAATCAAACTCTGCTCAAAATGCTGAAACACTACTATTCACCCACAAATTCACCAGCACTTCTCCCAAAAAGCTCCTCTATTCCCCAGAACAAGCCTCCCATCCACACTAATCTTGCCTCCAGAGTTACATTTCCTCAGCAGCCCTAGAAAACTGGATGGGATTCCCCTCATCTCTGCTTTTTGCTTGGCTACAAGTTACATCAAAGGACCATGAGATACTTTCCCCCCAAAACCGATTAGACTGCCTCACAGTGCTCCTAGGTCCTGCTGACCTGATGGAGTCACAGACCAGGTCAAGAGGCAAAACCCATGTTTCTTGCATAGCAGTGCAGGGCACTAACCATAGTGCAGTGCATCGTACCGTTAGTCAGGCTTTTGAGTATTGAAATAACTGACACTGTCAACCCCAAATACAAACAGCTGTGATTATGAAAACAGTATTTACTCATTGCATACTCATTGTATGAATTTCATTCAAATTAAATCAGGTGATTAGATCTAAAAGTGAGATAATTTAGTTATGTGAGTTTGTTGCTTGAATTTAATGTAATCAGTTTCAAACATATAGGGCCAGGTCAAGGGTCATCAGAGGCACAAAAGCTAAAAGGGAATAAATGTGAAGGAAGCTGCAAAGTGGCCCGGCTGGCAGGGGATATAGTCAGGCCACTAAGGAATGTGAGGCTTCAATAAAGTCTTGATATGAGTTTAAAGCTTTCCCCCCTGTTGGTAGGAACTCCAAGAGAAAGCAGTGGGGGAAACACTATCTGCCTCCCTTAGGGAGAATTCCACTCCAGAGCACGGGGCTTAACTGGCATAGGGAGAGAGGTAATGAGCACCTCTCTGAACCAGTTTTTTTTAAATCTAGTTCATGCAGTAAAGTTTGTTACTTCTACATCACACTTCTTCAAATATGTCAAACACATTATTTATCTTCAATGATGTTTTAACACTTAACCAGTTAAGAGTTACCTGACTGAAAAACAAGAACAGGATTATTTCTGAATGCATACGGATCACCATTTATTCACTTGCCTATGTGCAAAACAGACCAAAATAATTTTACTAAACTTCCCAAGAAAATTAAACTCAGGCATAAAAGGTGAGAAATTTCAACCACAGTATGTAAACATTTCAGAAGCATCTAACGGCAGGTCTACACTACAGCCAGGATCAACGCTCTGAGATTGATCCACCAGCGGTTGATGTAGCGGGTCTAGTGAAGACCCACCACTGGAGATACTGGATCTCCTGTACCTGTGGGGAGAAGAAGCTATGCAGGCTCAATGCCACTTGGGTAGGTGGTAGCTTATGTCAACCTAACTTTATAGTGTACTCTAGACCTGGGATACCTACCCATGGTGTACTGCACTTTGCATCAACACAAGTACTCCTGGTGAGTACATGTAGCACCAACGCAAGCAACCAAGTATGCACGCACACAAACAATATATTAACTGGTGGCTGAATACTGATGTAACTTGTGTCAATCAAAGTTTGTAGTGTAGATATGTCTTAGGTCTTATATCAACATAGCTATGAGTCAGTAAAACAATCACACTCCTAGCTGAAAAGTTATACCGCTCTAAGTTTTAAGGGTAGATCAGGCCTTAGTGTAGACGCAGCTCTGTATCGACAAAAGAATGCTTTTGCCAATATAGTTTTTACTAGTTCCATAAATGAAATAGGCTATATTGGCAAAAGCAGTTTTTGCTAATATAACTGCATCTACACTAGAGCTTTTGTTGATATAAAATATTATAAAAAATCCATATAATTTATATAGGTGTAACGATATAACTAAAAAGTTACACCCCTAACCAACATTACTATATCGACAAAAGTATTAAACGGCCTTTGGCCATGTCTACCCTACAGATTTCTGTGGGAATAGCTGTGTCGCGACGGGGTGTGAAGAAGTGTGATCCCTGACCAACATAGTGTCCCATCCGAAGTCCCTAGTGTAGGTGCAGTTATATTGGCAAAAGCATAGCTTGTTTCACTCAGGGTGGTGGAATAAGCTACACCAGTAAAAGTGCAATTTTGCCAGTATAAGCTGCATCCACACTAGGAGTGTTTTGTTGGTATAGTATTATTGCCCCTTTTGACCTGAGTGGCTAGTCAAAGTTTGGGGCCATAGAAATGTTCCAGTTGGAAGCAGAAATTGATGAAGTCTGGTATTTCCTTATGCACAATCTTGTTTATTTACAAGGAATGTAAAAAGTTTTGTGTCTCTGAAGGCGGGGAGCCAAGAATAAAAAGGAAGTTTCTCAGCTTTTCCAGTCCCCCCCAGCCCCCAAGCCTCTTTAACCAGCACCAGACCCAAAAGCTCTCTCAGGCCTGGTCTACATTAAAAAGTTAGGTTGACCCAGCTACATTGCTCAGGAGTGTGAAAAATCCACACCCACTGACTGCCGTAATTAAGTCAACCTAATCCCCAGTATACACAGTGGTAAATCGATAGAAGAATTTTTTCAAAATCTAGTTACCGCCTTCTGGGGTGGATTACCTACGTCGATGGGAGAACCCCCTCCCGTCAGCAAAGGTAGTGTCTACATTGAAGCGCTACAGCGCAGATGTGCCACTGTAGCATTTCAAGTGTACACAAGCCCTCAGTCTCTGGCTTTTTCCAGGGTCACACCATGCTCACATGCTAGTGCTTGGCTTTCTTGCCTTTTTAACTCTCCCAGACAGTCTTGTGTGTTCCCAGTTTCTTTTTTGTGTGTTCTCTCACATACCCACACCCTCCTGGTCACAATACACAATTGAACCCTGAGTCTGCTCCTATGATGCTAGTTTCTGAGCCGTCTCTATTAGGCTTTGTTTAGGTCCATGAGTGATGCAACCCCATGCTCTGGGTGTCCCTAGCCTCTGACTGCCAGAAGCTCGGAGTGGACGACAGGGGATTGATCACATAATAATTGACCTGTTCTGTTCATTCCCTTTGAAGCATCTGGCATTGGCCACTGCGGAAGACAGGATACTGGGCTAGCTGGACTATTCGTCTGACCCAGTATGGTCATTCTTATGTTTGTAACTGTCTCTTACAATTATCTTAATGGAGGATTCGTTCACACATCTGCCTGACCCTGAAGAAGGTTTAACTCAATCCATAACATGGTTTCACCCACCTCATTACAGTATAGTGCTCGCGTAGACACAGTGCAAGATATAGCTGTATGACTTTACTACTGTAGATCAAAACTATGTTCAAAATGAGAGGGGCAAGAGTTGAATGAAAATTGATTCCCTTATGGGCTGTTCTCGCAGTTTCTTTACAATCATTTACAGTGCTGTTATTACAGTAAAAGGCGATCTGGAAAAGAGAGATTGTTCAACTGAAACAGGGACAACTGCAGGGCGTGTGCAGCACCTCTGGCCAGCCTGCGGGGCTGTTGGGAAGGTAGGAATGAGGATGGAAGAAGGAGTTGTGATTAGTGCCACATGGAAGCAGTGTAGGCGGCATCCCAACCTGCTTGAGCTATGAAAGAACAATAGGGCAGAGCAGGCTGTATAGTCTGTGTCTCCCTCATTACTGGCGACTGACACCACGCAGGATGTTGTTAGGCTAACAGCGCGTCTAGCACACACTTGGCTGTCTTTATTGGTGTTATTTGCATGCCACCAGGCTTGAGGGTGGTTAAGTAGGCCTCAGACCAGCCCGAGTTGCTATGCCAACAGCTGAGCGAATGGACAAGCCAATAGGAAACTAGGTCTCGGATCGTACACAGCGCTTGACGAGGCAGTTGAAGGAAACTAGGGGTATAGGCGGTGCAGTTACGTGGAAGGAGCAATCATAATTTAGAACTTCGGTGAAAGGCGGGTTTACAAAGGAGAACCAATCAAAATGAAAACCAGTAAAGAGAGGCGGGATTAAAAACCACAACGAATCAGGAGAGAGCGAAGAAAGAAACCAACCAATTATAACTCAGAGCGCCGGACCCTGGTTTTAGTGCGAGGACCAATCAGGAGAAGAAGCAACCAATCACAAGTAGTTACGGCGATAGGCAGCCAATCAGAAAAAGCGAGGACTAAGAGTGAGCCAACCAGAACACAGTAAGGGAACAAAAGGGGCTTCCCAAGCGCCCGCCCCCCCTCCCCTTAGAACAATTTCACATGACGCAACGGTTGGAGGAAGAAGAAGTTCGCGAGTCGCAGCCGCCGCCATTTTGTGTGTGCGAGACTGAGACGGCGGCGGCTGGGGAGGCGGCAGTAGTACCAGCGGCGGCGGCACCATCAGCAGCGGGAGCCACGGCCCGGAGGATGCGGTAGAAGATCTCGAAGGCATCGGCGAGGGGCGGCATCGCTCGGCGGCGGCGGCGGCAGCGGCGGGGGATCGCGGGGAGGGGGCTCTCGGTCGGTGGGTCGGGTCCTGGCGCGGGCCCCGGTCCGAGGAGGATGTCGGGCCCGGAGAGCAGCGCTGCCGGCGCCGAGGCCCGCGAGGACGCGTGCCGCGATTACCAGTCGTCGCTGGAGGACCTGACGTTCAACAGCAAGCCGCACATCAACATGCTGACCATCCTGGCCGAGGAGAACGTGCCCTTCGCCAAGGACATCGTCTCCCTGATCGAGGCGCAAATCGCCAAGGTTTTTATATTCCACCGACTACTACTCCTACCTATACTGCTGGGGGGACAGGCCGGGCAGGGGCGAGGCAGGCAGGCTGCGGGCGGGGGGGTAGCGTGTGTGTGTGGAGGGGAGACAGGCAAACCCGGGGCGGGGGCTGGGTGGTGGGGGAGGGGGACTAGGCGAAGGCAGGAGGCGGGGATAGCAGGAATGGAGATGGGGGGGGCGCTGGAGACAGGTGACCGCCCATGGGGGTCGGGGAGCAGGACGGGGGGTTTGAGAAAGGGACGGATCGGAGGAGACAGGACTCGAGGAGGGGCGGGGGACGGGCGGCTTCGGGGAGTCTGGGGCGGGGGTCCGGGGCCAGCATCAGGGGACGAAGGGCCCGGAGGAGGCAGGCGGGGAGCCCCCATGCCAGACGCTGACAGGGAGCAAGATCCCCGGGGGGCTCATTCTCTCCACACGAAGTCTAGGCCCCTTCCAGGCCGCGGAGGAGCAGCCCCACGACACTAGCGTGCGGCCGAGCCGAGCCGGGGGGTAATCGTGACAGGGAACCTGACGTCCGGGGAGGGGTCGGGAGTCGCCCCCCGCAGCCGCCCCGAGCGGAGTATGGAGAATGGGAATGAAGGCCCGTGTAAATCCGAGGCACAACATGGCGGCCTGGCAGTGACTGGGCGGTAGGACCACCTCGCCCTGCAGCCGGGGTCCCCTGGCCGTGGGGATGATACTCTGTGTCTCTGTTTTGACGCTTAAACCCATCAGTTCAGTCATTTGTAGTGTAATTAGAACGACGTTCTGGGGCGGGGGGCAATAAAATGTAGCTTTTTTTCTGGGTAGTTTAAATAAAAATAGACCGGAATTTTGAAAAAAACAAAGATTTCCTGTTTCTTGGATGCTAAATGCAGCTCCCTCATAGTTTGAAACCCAGGGCGATTCCCCCTTTTTCTTTTTAAGACATCGGGGGAGGGGGAGGAGGGAATCTGCCCTGATAAAGAAAAGTTTATTTAAGCAGGGACACATCTGTTCTGGTTAGAGAAGTTTGTGTGGCGGTAATGGGGTTGTTTCCTTAGAGAAGTTTATTTTGGTGTGGGGAGTCTGTTCAGGCTATAGACTATCTGCTCTGACTAGAAGCTTAGTGTGGTGGGTGGGTGTAATCTAACTTGGTTAGAGAAGCTTATTGGTCAGGGCAGAGGAGAAGAAATGCAGCTTGTAGGATCCTAACATGGCGCCTGAGAGCACATGATACAAAGGGGAAAAAGGATGCTCCCTCAAAGCCCAACCCAGGCAGTTGCTGACATCAGTCAGCCATGGGCACATGAAGTTTTTACATTTTTTTTAGCAGAGGATTTTAACTAGCCCCGAATTTAATTCCAGTAAAATAGCTCCTTTTCATCCCCACCCCATCAACACAACACCCTCTTTCTCCCCTGTTCCTTCCACTATTAGGTGGTCTAGGGCTTTTGTATTGTGGCTTTAAATTGAGATTTATCATAGGGAAAATTGTAAAATTTAGATGGGGAGGGAAAGGCCTCTAAAGTTATTTATATTTAATCTGTCTTTCAGTCAGAGCAGGATGGCTTCCTTCAGTGGGTTCTCCAGCCCCTTGTCCAGACTAGTTCTAAATGTCTTCAGGGGCTGGGCTTTGCCTTTTCTTTGGGGAGGTGATTTCACAATCTAATAGATTTCATCATTATATCTAATACGGGGGCAATGGATGTGCATATTAAATGATTTGTCATAAATACCAATGCTGTGAATTTTTTCATTTTTGGGTGGTTTTAGAGCCTCCCTGTTTTTTTAAACATGTTTTAAATCCTGTATCTTTGGTTAGTTTTGCCTAGTTACTGTTAGTGACTGGTTATATAAGGCAAGTTTTTAGTTCTTCCTGGGAAATTGACCTCCTTTACTAAGCCACTTTAAAAAAAAAAAAAAGTGTTGCCTGGAGACAGTTTCTGTTCAGTGTAAAACTGAGTGGTTTGCTTTACATTTTAATAAATGGTTTTGAACTGTGTGACTGGTATTATAAAATTTGTAAATAAAAGTATAAAATATGTATTTGTCTTTTTATTTACCATTGTTTAGTGCAGAATCTGTTTCCAAAATCATTATTATTTACATGGTTATTTGTTAAGTGTTCAAAAGTGACATGACTGGGGGTTCAGATATCAAAATGAGTTTAAGGTTCATATCCTTCAGAAAACTAATTAAAAAAAAAAAAAAAACCCCACAGAGACGGACATCTTCAGCAACAAATTTCATACATTTAATTGAAAGAGAACAGCAAGCATTCTCTGATGAAGGCCAAACCCCCCTATGCAAACAAGTTTATAGTTAGTATCCTTCAATGTTCTGGTTATTATGCTGAGCTCCCTGGGCTTTTGGGTAGTGTCTTGTGGTATCTTTCAGCTAGTAGAAAGAGTTCTGTGCTGTATTCTAACTGTATTGGCATCTGAAAACCAAAGTTCATGCCAAACTAGGATTCACTTTTGTGATTAATGGAGTACTTGATAACTATATTGACCTAATAAACACTTCCGGAAATGAAGACTTAAAAATTCCAGCCTTATCTAAGCCCTGGTTCTTAAAATGTAATACCTGAATGACTGAAGTATTCAGCGTTGGGTTTGCTATATAACTCTTCTAAATTACGAGTCAATGGTAAAACAGGCTGACTTCCTTACCAGATTGAAGTACTTCCACCTGCGATTACTTCACACCTGGTGTGTAATGCAAGTGACCGTTAAAACACTTTTTAAAATGACTTTGCTACTAGTTTAAATGGATCCAGAAGATCTCGAACTTTAAGCGTAGCTGAGTATATTGAGACTGTGTGCAAACACACTCAGTGATGAAATGGAAAAATGTATAGCTCCTACTGTATAAGTAGCTCTTGGGAATAAGGGCTGGTCAGACAGCTGTGTGTGTTTCACTGAAATCTGACTTTGATTATAATCTTCCTGTTTTCTTTTTAAACAATTAAAAAAGGTTTTTTAACAAGCCACCTTAAGAAGAAACCATCCCAGCCATTTTAATATCAAGCAGCATTGGACACATAGTCTTTGGCTTACTAAGGCCAGAGGTGTATCTGTTTCACACAATATTGTATTAGCTCATATGTAAAGTTCAGATAGTGTTAAAATATGCACATTTTCAATACCCAGATTAGGGAGTGTACTGATGATGTAAGCCATATTGTGCATTTACCACAGTTAGTTTTTATGTTTTAACTGCACCTTCCTAATACATATTAAGAAATGCCATCTACTAATTTAATTTTCCACTATGTATACAAATTAGCATAGGCTGCTACCACATTGAATATTTACCTAGGTTTAATAAGAAATTACCCCCTATTTGCCTCTTTGAGCAAGCTTCAGGTCATGGTAGTGGAATGGTTTGAAAATGTAAATAAAAATACATTTAAGAGTGAAAACACAACATAGTTTGGCTCTGATTTACCCATATACAAGACTTGTAGACCTATATTAATTTTGTCTGCAGTTTTCTTAAGCCACTCTAACGGGAAAGGTACTAAATATAAAACTGTAAAGCAAGAGCACTTCCACACGCTTGTCTGGACAATGGGTTTTGTGAAGTGAGGTGTCATTAATGATTTATGGACCCATTGGACAACTCAGTCTAAACTTAGCTATGAGTAAATATATACTGACTTTTATACCTGGACTTGTGGGATGGCAGATGGGAAAAGTTTTGTCAATGGAAGTTCCTGTGGAAGAGGAGCACAGTTAACACAACATGTGTCTTTTATGTTGTCCTTTCAACAAGTCTGTGTACCTGCTGATGCTTTCTGGAAGTTTGCTGTGCCTTCTGCTTGTGAAAGCCAATGGTAGACATTAAAATTAATTTTGGGGGGTTAGGCCAACAAGGCTTCATTTGCTTTGGAAGTTGCTGTACCAGTCTCAACACCACCACACTAGTCCTACTGCACAAAGTCGGTACCAATCTTGTGTATGAACTTAAAAATAAAATTCCTGCTCCTTTGACAATGGAGAGTCCAGAGTTTGAAGACTACCTTCAGTGAAAATCTTGGTTTCCAGACAAGCTCATCCGTACTCCCATGACCAGCCTCATAGCTGAATTTTGTTTGGGTTTAGAACTTCTTGTTTTAGCTGCGTGTTTTGCATACAGCTCGAAAAGCCGACTGAATAACTACAACTGCTATAGAAGGCTGAGACTCCTCATGTTCGTTTGGATTGCAGTGAAGTAACTTTAGTCTATTCCAAATGTAGGTTACAAAAAGACTGTCGTATTCAACATATAATCTACATCTACAGAGTTAAATTTTTGGGGCCTTTCTGCTAGAAGTTTGAATTCCGTTAACATGAAATCTAGATAAACAGCGTTAAGTTGATACAAGTCATAATTATTAGAAGTTCCAGCACTAGCTAATAGTGGTTTCATGTTAATTTAAAATCTATCAAATGTACCTGAAACAGTTACATTCAAAACACTTAATAGCACTGTCTGGTGTGCTAATTTTTTTTTTTTTTTTCCCAAGTCATTTCATACACAAACTTAAAACAAATAACTAAACTGTTTGGGTTTTTGTTTGGTAGACACACAGCCTGGTACTTGTTGATAATAAACTTTACAAGTTCAGTGTGTACAAAATAATCCTTTTATTTGTAGTGTCAGCCAGAAATAGAGACCTATATTTTTGGGATTGGTTATCCTTTAATCTTAAAAACGTCAAATGTGTTTGTTATACTAAACTTCTCAGTTTCTTCTTATTACTTCAGGCTCCTTCTACAGAGAAGCTTCCTGTTATGTACCTTATGGATTCCATTGTCAAGAACGTTGGAAGAGAGTATCTTACTGCATTTACTAAAAACCTAGTTGCAACATTTATTTGTGTATTTGAAAAGGTACATATGCTTTCAGAAAAGTTCTGTAGTCTAATCAAAGTTGTCTCCTGTATAAATAAATATTTGCCTTTCAGTGTTGGGTTTTCTTGCATGGTGAAGTATAACAATGAATGTTTTTAAATTTGTCTTTTACTATACTGTTATGTATCATAAAAGAAAAGCTGTTAGAAGTACTTAAGATAGAGGTTATCAGCTCATGGTGATTATCAAGTGAAGTTTTGCTAAATGAACATACTTCTGTGGTATATCTCACTAGAGAAGTTCATATTAGCATTTTTTCTGTCATGTAATATAACATCTGGTAAGATCTATTGCTGTGGTACAAGTTGATTTTTTTTGTTTTGTTTTTTTAAAGATAGTGAATGCCCTTTATGCAAAGAAAGTACTTGGACAACATTATTCTCACTTTTTTTTTCTTTTTAAAGAGGGCGATTATTTTTGCCTTTTGTAGCTGAAGTTGACTTTATTGTTCATTTTAATTTTTTTGCACCTGGAGTGGCAAAAATGAGTGCTTAACTATAAAGAATGCAAGTCAGTGACACATTGACATTTTTTAGTGGCCTATGGTGAAAGGCTTTCTAAGAAAGTAAAACTACTGTTACAAATGAGTGTTTTGTTTCAGTCAATGTTGTGACCAAGTTATGGGTCCAATGCTGCAAACTCTTTATTCATGTTTGTCATCCTTAATCACGAGAAATAATTGGGACTATTCTCCCAAGGAAGAAAGGCAAACCTGAGTAAAGTTTTTGAAGAACTGGGTCTTAATGGATTTAAACTGAACTGGAAATTAGGTGGTTACCTTATGTAATTTTTGGCATATCAAGATAAAATAGCATCCCATAAATTTAGCAGATAAAATTAAACAAACATTTTGGTGGATATTTAGCATTTTCTGTTCAGGTTTTACATCACATTGAGGATCTCAATGTTTCTTTTAAGTGTTAATTTTTACTTTGTGTGTGAATAGTTGAATAGATTGCACTGATGAATGTAGACTATTTAAAGGAACATTTCCAAGTTCTGTAAAGTCTTGTGTGTTAAACCATGATGATAGGTCACCAGTAAAAGCGCTGTCTATGCTTTTCCAGTGCAACAGAATCTAGAACTGTGGATTATAATTGACATTTCTGAGCTTCATAGGTTTACCATCCTTTACTTTGAACCACTCCCAACTATATTCTGTTTTAATGGTTATTTAATACCTAAATACTAAATGGATATCACGTTTAATAGTTAAATTTGCATTAAAATGGATAGAAGCCAGTTGATACTGTCTTGGATTCCAGTGTTGACATTGTTATAAACCTTGCTTATTAGTAAGATGGTCACTAGCAAGAGAAGTCAGATTTTCGGTTCAGTCCTTGCAGCTATTTTTGCTGTGAATTTCAAACTACTGTTTTGAAGAAAAAAATAGGTAGATCTTTCCTTTAAGGATTACAGAGTACACTATTGATGGGAATTCTTTGGAATGCTTCAATTTAGTTTGAAACTTAAAACAACCTTCCAGATTATGTCTTGTATCAATTTTTCTTGAAAAATTTAGCACCGCAGTAAAAATTGTCTAAAAAGCAAAAATGTATTGGCTTAAATAACATATGGACTATGGGACAGCTGTTGTGGTACATTGAGTTAAGGGTCTTCATATTATAAACATTTATTAATTAAACAAATAACTTACCAGTTGAATATTTTTAATACAAATTTCTAATTCAGCTCATGGTAGGATATTTGAAACTATTGAAAGAGCTTATAAAAAGATAGATACACTAGAGATTTAGCACTCTATAGTTTATGGATCCATGTCCTTATACAATTAAACAAAAACTTTAATTGACTTCTAGGTAATTTTATTTTTGTTACATTTATTCAAATAGTTTTCCAATGATCTGTTATTGAGCAAAAACAGTGTCAAAACATTGTAATGTAGAAGCCCAATGTCTAAATGACTTGAAAGCTCAGTAAATCAGAATATTTATAAGGCTGTTCTCTGATTTGCTAAAAGTTTCCACTTTGTAAATATCTTTAGATTTATATATTGTATAGTTTTTTTTGTCTGTCAGTATTTAATTTTTTTTTACACAAATTGGGCAAAATTAAGAAATTTGAACATTTTGATATACAAAATGAAAAACCTGTTAAGGAGGATGGTAATATGCTATGAAACCCTCAAATGTCTTTCAAGCAGCAAATAAATCCACATACACATTTGTGCTATTTTAAGGTTTTCATAGAATAACTGACATATGCTCTTCAGTTAAAACCTACATTGGACAGGTGCTGTACTTGGTCCTGTTGGTATATCTGTATGTTTCTTAGAACAATTTGCCTCGTTCTAAATATTCAGCTGTGTTCATTAAAGATTTAACGAAAGTATAAAGTTTCCAAGTTAGTGCAGGTATAGAATAAAATATCTGAAATTATAAATTTTTTTATACATGTGCTAAAGTTGTTTTATATTAACTTAACAAGCCATAGAATTGTTCTGTTGTTTTTAGGTGGATGAAAATACTAGGAAAAGTTTATTTAAATTACGCTCCACATGGGATGAAATTTTCCCTTTGAAGAAACTGTATGCCCTTGATGTCAGAGTCAACTCATTAGATCCTGCTTGGCCAATTAAACCTCTACCCCCAAATGTGAATACTTCTAGCATCCATGTGAATCCTAAGTTTTTAAATAAATCGGTAAGTTTTAATATGATTTCTGCATGAGCAGATGGTGATGCAGTTTTTATTGTTTACGTGTCCCATTTTGCTGACACTTTAAGCCATTATTAAAGAATTTTGAAGAAGTAGATGATCTGTATAGGCAGACAGGTAAGACAAAGTTCTCAATTATTTAAAGATTAATTGGGTTTATCTTTCACATGTCAAAATTGGAGTTTAACTAAAATGCTGAATATTCATTGCCTATTTATAAATTGTATTAAATGATATTTTTTAAGCAATCACTGTTTGAAAATTTGAATTGTGCAACATTTTTAAATGTTCTAATGAATTTTTTCATGAAACTTAAAAACTAATTTATAGTCGGTAAATTGTAATACAGATGAAATAAAGTATCCATTCAGCAGTTAAATGAGATTCAATTACAATTTTGAACCTCTTCCACTTGTTTCTCCCGCCAAGAGTTGTAATGTCCTTAAAATTATTTTTCTTCGTAGCCTGAGGAATCTCCTGCACCTGCTTCTACAGTCAGTTCATCTGGTACCTCAACTCCTCCAGTTGTTCCTGAAATACAAAAGAATTTGACCCAAGAGCAACTAATAAGACAACAACTGCTGGCAAAGCAAAAACAGTTGTTAGAACTTCAACAGAAAAAATTAGAGCTGGAGCTAGAACAGACTAAAGCACAGTTGGTGAGTAGGGAGTTATAGAGTTTTGTCATACATGGAGGATTTTATTTTGAACAAGACAAATGGAAATTTTTTTTTTTTTTTAATTATTTTTAAAACAGTATCTTGGCTCCACTGTTCGCTATATATGTAGTGGAATATGGCAGTTTTCTCCCTTTTGGGAAATCCAAGTTGTCTTAGAATAAGGCCCTGCTCCTGCAGTGGTATTTTCCAACGTGGAGCTAATTGTAAAATTAGGGGCTTTAGGATTAAATATGTATTACTTCAAAATATCTTAGTGTTTTTTTTTTTTATTCAAAACTGGAGTGATGGAAGACTTTTTATTGCAACTTTACTTTTTATTACAATTTACAGCTTTTGTTGTTTTGCTTTCCCAAAGTGATGTATGTCTAGCAACACAGCGCTAACCCTCCCATCTTTTGTAGTAGTCACTATACTGTATACATGTTAAAAGCACATAAATCATGCATTTTCAGCCGTCTTTATTCCAGTCATTCTTTGAAAACAAAACATTTGTTTCTAACATAGACAGACTGGAGCAGGAAGCCTATATAAATATTTTCAAGTCATGTCAGGTTTGTTTCCCAAAACCCAAATGTGTCAGTATCACCATGCCTATCATGTGTTCATATCCTGAATTTCTACTTTTTCGTGATTTCTTGGGATCATATGGAAAAACCCTGAAATACAATCATGAGAATCTTCATGTTTTGAAAGATTATATATATATTTTAAGTAGTCTTTTATGTAGCATTGATATTGCATTGTTTTTCCACTTGATCTTCATTTCTGTTTTCTGTAATGCTACTGCATTTCAGAACAAGTGCTTAGAGGACTGGTCCTAGGCTTGATTATTTTGAATTAAACTAGTTTAATCATTAACTTTCAAAGCTTTTTCTTCTGTAGTTGATTTTCAAGATTCAGTGCAGCTGAGTAACACTGATGTAGAGCTTATATTTTACATGCTAACTCTTTTCCCTCCCATTTTAGGCAGTTTCTCTTAGTGTTCAACAAGGGGCAACCACCATGGGTTCAGTTCAAGCACCTTCCAAACAACATGTTTCACAGACTCCTCATATGACAGTCAAAGCTCCTCACCAGGCTTCTGTGCAATCTGAAAAAAACAGACCATCTCCATCTTCTCAGTTTCATGATGTCAAAGTAGTAAACAGAGATCCTCGTCTTAATAGGATGGCTCAACATTCTTCTCATGCTAAAGATCAAAGTCATAGGAAAGAATTTCTATCTTCCACAAGTCAATCTGATATCAAGGCAAACAAAACAGTGCAGGCTGAAAAACAAAATTTGTCAAAGCAAGAAAAGTTAAAATCAAGTGAGAAAACACAGAAGAAAGAACTTGATCAGTTAGATGCAAAATCTAAATCACCGTCCCCTTTGAAAAGCAAGTTATCCCATACTAAAGATGCTAAAAGCCAAGAATGTGAGAGTATGAAAGTATCTGAAATTAGTAAAAGAGATCCAAGATTAAAAAAGCATCTTCAGGAGAAGCCAGATGGTAAAGATGATGACACAAAAGAAAAGAGAAAAAGTATGGAGAGAAAAGAAAAAGAGGAACATAAGACATCTGAACACAGACCTGTTGGCAGCAGAAATAAAGTAATTAATGGCATTGTTCAAAAACAGGACTCTATTACAGAAGAGTCAGAAAAACAGAGTGGAAAACTTGGGAGGTCAAGTAATAGAAAAAGGTCCCGATCACGCTCTCCTAAGTCTCGATCACCATCTACCCACTCACCAAAGAGAAGAGAGAGGAGATCACCCAAAAGAAGACTGAGGAGTTTGTCTCCTACTTCCTCGACTCCTAAAATTGGAAAGCTCCGCCAGTCAGGGCCTAAGCAATCTCATGTTGAAGAATTTACACTAACTACAAGGGAAGAAAGAAATTCTAATAAGAGGAACCTTAAACAGGATGCACGAGATCCAAGGAGACTGAAAAAAACTCAGGAAGACAGACCACAGGAAACCGCAAATCAGCATTCTACAAAGTCCACTCCAGAACCAAAGGAGAATGTGGAAAATTGGCAAGGTTCCAAGTCAAGCAAAAGATGGAAATCTGGTTGGGAGGAAAGTAAAAAGTAAGTTACTGATTTTGAGCTTGATCCTGCTGATGAAATCAGTGGGAGTTTTGCTATTGACTCTAGTAGGAGCAGGATTGGTGTGCAGTATTCAGCTATCAAAGGATATGTCCTTTAAACATTTTGACTGGCAAACTAGTGTAATCATTGATGCTCAGTTTCCATTGTTGCAGCAGCACATCAGATCTAGATGGAATCAATTCTAATGTGAATGTAGTAAATAATGTTTCTTGTATAAAGAAACAATGTATATTTTAACTAACCTGATTTTATTATTTTCAGTTCACAACAGAATGACGAACATCAAGGACCTAGTAAATCTCCTCATCAGAGGCACAGGGAGATCTGGGCGGCCAGTAAAGGAATTTTGTCACCTCGAGCCCCAAAGCAACAGCATCGATTAAGTGTGGATGCCAATTTGCAGATTCCCAAAGAACTGACTTCTGCAAGCAAGCGAGAGCTACTTAAAAAGGTAATGTTATAATTAGTATCATATGTAGGGCTGGAAGGACCGTAACAGATTAAGTCCAGCCCTCCATACTGAGCCAGGACCAAGTAAACTCATTTGTCCAATCAATTCTTGAAAATCTCCAATGATGGGGATTCCACAACCTCCCCTGGAGGCCTATTCTAGAGCTTAACTAACCTTAGTTAGAATTTTTTTCTAATACACCTCTACCCCAATATAATGCTGTCCTTGGGAGCCAAAAAATCTGCTTTGATCCGCCGGAGCGCGCAGCCCCCCCCCCCCCCCCCCCCCCCCAGCGCTGCTTTACCGCATTATATCCAAATTCGTGTTCTATCGGGTCGTGTTATATTGGGGTAGAGGTGTTTCTAATTTTCATTGCCACAGATTAAGTTTATTACTTCTTGTCCTACCTTCATGAACATGGAGAACAATTGATCCTTGTACTCTTTGTAACAGTTATTTGAAGACTGTTTTCGGGTTCCTCCTTGGTCATCTTTTCTCAGGACTAAATTTTCTCTGTTTTTTAACATTTTCCTAATAGGTCAGGTTTTCTAAACCTTTTATAATTTTTGTTACTCTCCTCTGGACTCTCTCCAGTTTGTTCATATCTTTCTTAAAATGCAGTGCCCAAAACTGGATTTGGTAATCCAGCTGAGGCCTCGCCAGTGCCAAATAAAGGTGGAACAGTTACTTCCCTTGTCTTTCATATAACACTATTAATACGTTCCAGATACTAGCCTTTTTTTGGAACTGCATCACATTGTTACTCCTTTTCAATTAGTGATCCAATATAATCCCCAAATCCTTTCCTGCAATACTATAAGCTACTCAATTATTCCCCCTTTTGTAGTTTTGCATTTGATTTTTTCCTTGCTAAGTGTTGTACTTTGCATTTGTCTTTATTGAATTTCATCTTGTTGATTTCAGACCAATTCTCCAATTTGTCAAGGTTGTTTTGAATTCTAATTCTGTCCTACAAAGTGCTTTCAGCCCCCTCCCAGTTTATCATCTGCATGTTTTAGAAGTATCCTCTCCACTCCGTAATCCAAGTTATTAATGAAAATATTAAATAGTACCGGATCCAGGACTTATCCCTGTGCAACCCCACTTGATATACCCTCCGAGGTTGCCAGCGAGCCATTGATAACTACTCTTGGGAGTATTGTCATTCAAGTAGTTGTACACCCACTTAAATGAAATTACTATAAAGTCACGTGTCCCTAGTTGGTTTATGAGACTGTCATGTGGGACTGTTAAAAAAAGCCTTACTAAAATCAAGATATAGCACATCTGCTGCTTCCCCCTCCCTCCCCCCCATCCACTAGCTAGGCCATTAGACCTGTTAGAGAAGGAAATTAGGCTGGTTTGGAATGATTTATTCTTGACAAAGCAATGCTGGCTTTTCTTTATAACCCTATTATCCTCTAGGTGCTTACAAATTGATTGTTTAATACTTTGTTCCAGTATTTTTCTAGGTATCTAAGTTAGGCTGACTTGTCTATAATTCCCAGGATCCTGTCTGTTCCCCTTTTTAAAGATGGATGCTAAGTTTGCCTTTCTCTGGTGATTTGGGACCTCAGTCATCTTCCATGAATTCTTGAAGATAATAGCTAACATTTCTGAGATTGTTTCAGCTAGTTCCTTAAGTACCCCATGATGAATTCCATCAGGCTGTGCTGACTTGAATACATCTAACTTCTCTAAAATTCTTGAACTCATTCGTTCCCTATTTTGGCTTGTGTTCCTTCTCTCTTGTTAATATTAATTGTGTTGAGTATCTGGTCACCATTAACCTTTTCAGTGAACACTGAAGCAAAATAGGCATTAAACATCTCAGCCTTCTTGATGTCACCAGTTATTAGCTTTCCTTCCCCGCTAAGTAGAGGACCTGCACTTTCCTTCATCTTTCTCTTTCTTCTAATATATTTTAGGAACCTCTTAAAAATGGCCATACTGGGTCAGACCAAAGCTCCATCTAGCCCAGACAAAGGCTCGGGACACCATCCCTGCCCATCCGGGTTAATAGCCATTGCTGGACCTATTCTCCAGGAACTTATCTAGTTTTTTTTTTTTTTAACCCTGTTATAGTCTTGGCCTTCACAACATCCCCTGGCAAGGAGTTCCATGGGTTGACTGTGTGTTGTGTGAAGAAATACTTCCTTTGGTTTGTTTTAAACCTGCTGCTTATTAATTTCATTGGGTAACCCCTGGTTCTTGTATTATGAACAGGAGTAAATAACACTTTCTTATTTACTTTCTCCACACCAGTCATGATTTTATATAGACCTCTGTCATATCCCTCCTTAGTCATTATCTTTTCCAAACTGAAAACTCCCAGTCTTACTTATCTCTCCTCATATGGAAGCTGTTCCATACCCCAATAATTTTTGTAGCCCTTTTCTGTACCTTTTCAATTCCAGTATATCTTTTTTGAGATGGGGCAACCACATCTGCGTGCAGTATTCAAGATGTAGGCGTACCATGAATGTATATAGAAGCAATATGATATTTTCTGTCTTATTATCTAATCATTCCCAACTTCCGTAATGATTCCCAACTTTCTATTAGCTTTTTTGACTGCTGCTGCGCATTGAGTGGATGTTTTCAGAGAACTATCCATAATGACTCCAAGATCTTTCTTGAGTGATAACAGCTAATTTAGACCCCATAATTTTTATATGTATATTTGGGATTATGTTTTCCACTGTGTATTACTTTGTATTTATCAAAATTGAATTTCATCTGCCCTTTTGTTGCAGTCACCCAGTTTTGGAGGTCCCTTTGTAACTCTTCACAGTCTGCTTTGGACTTAACTATATTGAGTACTTTTGTATCATCTGCAAATTTTGCCACCTCCCTGTTAATCCCTTTTTCCAGATCATTTATGAATATGTTGATTAGTACTGGTTCCAATACAGACCTCTGGGGGACACCAATATTTACGTCTGTCCATTCTGAAAACACCATTTATTCCTATCATTTGTTTCCTATCTTTTAACTAGTTACTGATCCATGAGGGACCTTCCCTCTTATCCCAGGACTGCTTACTTTGCTTTAGAGCCTTTGGTGAGAGAGCTTGTCAGAGGTCCTCTTCTTATTATTTTTTATGTCCCTTGCTAGATGTGACTCATTTTGTGACTTAGGACTGGTCTACACTACCGTGGTAAATTGATCTAAGTTACGCTATTTCAGTTACGTGAATAACATAACTGAAGTCGACGTAGCTAGAGCCACTTACCGTGGTGTCTACACTGTGCTGTGTTGATGGGAGACGATCTCCTGCCGACTTCTCTTATGCTTCTCAGGGAGGTGAAGTGCACAAATTGATAGGAGAGCACTCTCCCACTGATTGAGCATGTCTTCATCATACCCGCTAAATTGACACCCTTGCATTGATTGAAGCAGTGCTGATTTTAGCCAGTAGTGTATACATGGCCTTAGCCTTTTTGTTTTTGTCCTTACATGCCTGTTCTATTCTTTTGTGTTCCTCCGTAGCAATTTGTCTGTGTGTCCACATTTTGTAGGATTCCTTTTGATTTTTAGATAATTAAAGAGCTCCAGATGGAGTCTTATTGACTCCTTAATATTCTTCCTATCTTTTCTTCTCATTGGGATAGTTTGCTGTTGCACCTGTATTGTTTCTAAGAAACTGCCAGCTCTCCTGAACAACTTTTCCCCTTAGATTTTCTTCCCTTGGGACCTTATCTACCAGTTCTCTGAGTTTGTTAAAGCTTAATTTTTTTTTTTTAAGTCCATTGTCCTTTTTCTGCTGCTCTCATGCCTTCTTTTCTCTGGATCTGTTATTTTATGATCACCTTTCACACGCATTGCCTACCACCTTCATATTCATATTCTGTTGGTCAGTATTAAGTCTAAAATGGCTGTCCCCTTGGTTACTTGCCTTACTTTCTGAAATTAATTCCAAGAACTTATTGGAAATTTTGTGTTTGTCATATTTCTTTTCCCGCAGATGTCTGGGTATTACCAGGTGTTGAGTATCAATCTAAAATTTGTTTACATTTTTTGTACATAGGCAAATGAACGTCTGACATCTGGGGAAATAACACAAGATGAGTTTCTTGTTGTGGCTCATCAGATTCGTCAGCTGTTCCAATATCAGGAAGGAAAGCACAGATGCAATGTGTGGGATAGTCCTACAGAAGAAAAATGTGGTATGAAGAAAAAACCCCTTCTGTCTGATGCTGAATTAACGTATTATGAACATAAAGCTAAACTGAAAAGAACACAAGTTCAGCATTCATTTCCAAGACTTGATCTGTTAGATCCTGATGATATTTTAGGGTATGATTTGACTGATGCATTGCTTTCTGGAATAGAATGTGAGCAAACAAAAGGTAAACGTGGAGGACAATTTGACAGAAAAGAGCAATTTGGAGAAAGGTCAAGACGGCATTCTCCTGTAAGTGGCAGTAGACCTTATGCTGATGATCTTTCACCACTCGAGAGCCGGCGAAGACATGATGAGCAAAATTCTTCCAAAGGAACAAGAAGTTCTAAAAACTTCGATCCTTATGATAGCTGGGGAGAATCAGATGAATTTAGAGATGCACTCAGGCAACAAGGGAAAAGTGCACCAGAGTTTCAAAAAATTGATGGAGATGGATTCTGCAAATTTGATAATCGTGAAGACAGACAGATGGTTGGACAGAGTGGTACATATTTTATTTTTATATTCTTGAGATTAGGTATCTTGCAGAATTTCAGTAAGTAACTATTTTTTTAAATTTTAGGTGTTCGAGAGGAACCGAGATCCCCATTCAGTGAACGTTTCAAGAGACCTAGATATGAAGATCCAGAGAAAACAACATTTATAGAGAGTCCAGGATCAAGATTTGGGGGCATTGACGTAAAGCAGAGATTAAGTGCACTCATGGAAGACAGACCGCTATTTGATGGCTCACCTAGACAGCCTGCTGCAAGGGGAGGGGGAGATGGACAAGCTGGTCATTTTGTTGATGGGCCTTCTAATAATTCAAGCCCTAGAATTGAAGGGCCATCTGTACAAGCTTCTATGAGGTTTGAGGGGCCACTAGGTCAGGTGGGAGGAGGAGCTACCTCTCAGTTTGATGGGCCACTAGGACAGGCAGGGGGAGGGGGTGCCCTGAGGTTTGATGGGCCACCAGGGCAGATAGGCACCCTCAGGTTTGAGGGGCCCCTTGGGCAAGTAGGTGCAGGGGGTGCACTAAGGTTTGAAAGCCCGCTGGGGCAAGTAGGGGGTGCTTTAAGGTTTGAGGGGCCTGTGGGTGGTCGCAGGTTAGAAGGGCCTGCAGGCCAGACTATGGGCGGTCTCAGATTTGAGGGGCCTCATGGTCAGCCATCGGGTGGTCTCAGGTTTGAGGGACCCCATGGTCAACCTATGGGGCCTCATGGCCAACCAGGGGGTGGACTCAGATTTGAGGGACCCCATGGTCAGCCTATGGGACCTCGTGGTCAACCAGGGAGTGGTCTCAGGTTTGAGGGGCCACATATCCAGCCAATGGGGCCCCATGGTCAACCAGGGAGTGGTCTCCGTTTTGAGGGGCCACATGGTCAGCCTGTGGGGCCACATGGTCAACCGGGAGGAGGTCTGCGTTTTGAGGGGCCCCATGGTCAGTCTGTAGGGCCACACGTCCAGGGAGGGGGTGGTCTTAGGTTTGAAGGTCCACATGTCCAGCCAGGGCTTGGTCCTAGGTTTGAGGGTCCATCGGTCCAGACGGGGGGTGGACTTAGATTTGAAGGGCCTTTGGGTCAGACTGGTCCAAGATTCGATGGCTGTCATTCGTCCAGATTTGATAGTCAACCTGGTCAGCTATCCCTTTTGCAAAGATTTGATGGATTACATGGACAACCTGGCCCAAGATTTGAAAGGGCACCTGGTCAACAGACTCCTCCTCGGTTTGATGGACCACCTGGTCAGCAGCCACGATTTGATACACCAGTACCTCAAAGGTTTGATGGTCCTCAACACCAGCCAGGTTCAAGGTTTGCAATGCCCCTTGGTCTTCAAGGTCCAAGGTTTGAAAATGTAGCTAACCCTCCTGCCTCAAGGCTGGAAACAGTATCTTACGGGCAAACTGGTCCATACAGTGAACATCCCAATCAGACTTACAATGGACCATCCCATGGTATGCAGTTCCAGAGACCTGAAATGTTTGATGCCTCTCAAGGACCAAATTTTAATGGGCCACCTGGCCCTGGAGCACAGAACTTTCCCAATCCACTTAACAGAGCATCTGGACATTATTTTGATGACAAGAATCTTCAGGGTCCTCAATATGGAAATTTCAATACCATGCCTAATTCTATGTCAGTAGGAAATACTCAGCAATCACAGCAGGTAAGATTGTTTAGTATTAAACTTGACTACATCTGTATAGCAAAATTTTATGACTTTATGAGGGCTTAGGACACAGCACCCCTACAGATGGTTTCAAATTTAAAAAGTCTTAATTTGAATATATCAGTAATTGTCTACAATCGTAATTTTAAAGGGACATAGTCTGAGAATTTTGGTTCCAAATTGAAGTTTTTTTAGAGAAACATCCTAATCTATTAAGAAAAATTAAGTTTTTTTTTTTTTTTTTAATAGGTTCAGGTATTTCCAAGCATGTTTTAAAAGTTCCCCTGCAGTGTGTACACCTGAAAGTGTAACCTGATCAAAACAATAATGAAACTCGTCTATTTCCACTACCCACTTGAATGCAAAAATAGCTGTGATTGGAGTTATAAATCATATGCAGTATTTTAACTACCCTTTGCACAAAATGAATTCCATGGAAAACGTTAAACTTAGGTACATATAAACACTCCTGATCTTTCTGCAAGGGAAGTAAAGGCCAAATGCTACCTAACAAGTAGGACAAAGCTGGTGTGGATATGTGTAGGGCATGTAGTGCACACAGGGTTATTTCAGCTAGTCCTGTTAGAGCTGTAAAATTTAGTGCCCTCATGAGGGAGGAAGGTTGTTAGAAAATGGGGGATTTTAGCACACTCAAACTATTTGTTGGACAAAAAGTGCCCGTTTAGCAGACATCTTTCATCCATGGGTGAGGTCAGTTGGCTTCAGTATTGATGATTGTCTTGCAAAAATTCTTTTCAGTAGGTGGAGTTGGTGTCAAACTTCTATAACAAAGCCAGTTGATTAAAAAATTTGAATTCTACAAGCATTCTTCATTCTCTGGGTATAAGTTGAATGTGACATGAAGAATTACTAATTAAATGAATACAAGTAGTTAGGTGTCCTCTTACCACTTACAGTGGTAAAATTTTAAAGAAGAACATCAAAGCCAACAGGCATAAATCCAGAAATATATGCTGAAAGAACTTACTAATCAGTTCGCAGAAAGCAGTTATAGCAGAAGTAATTATAAAAATTACTTTCCCCTCTGAAATTCACTAGCATTTATTGCTTTTTTTGGAGACCTCCTGGATTCCATTATTTTTTGGTATAACTGGTACAGTTTACATTTTCAGCTAAAAATCTGAGTATATTTACTTCATATTGAAGTTTACTTGAAAATGAGATGGGTAGGCAAACACCTGTATTTTAAAGTCCAATTTGGGTGAAAAGGAACAATTTAAAAGAAGCAATGGTGTGTCAGTATTGGAAAATGAATTTAAAATGTGCAGGCCTGATGGCTAAAAGAAACAAATATCCCTTATTAAATAAGTAAGCATGGAAGGACTTGTGCATTTCATTAGGAGGTCCTCCCCCACCCCCACCTCCAATGCTTGGCAATAAAAATATAGTTTGAAATACTGTGCTGTCAATTTATAAGGAGCCTTCAAAAATGTTCGCGACATTCCCCCTTCATGGATATAAATAGGTAAATGCAGAGGATCCCAAACTGTGGAGCAGAATGTTCGGGGGGACGCAGCTGGGGTCTGGGCCAGCCCCTATGGGGTGCGGGGAGGGAGTGCCACTGAACTCCGCTCCTGGCCCCGGCTACCAGCCCCACGCCCTGGCTGCCAGCCCTGGCCCCGCCCCCAGCTGTGGCCCCAACCTCAGTCCCCTTACTCCTGTCCGTGTCCCCCCCTCCTGGAGCCATGGTCTCGCTCCTGCCCCCGGCTCGGGGGGAGGAGGGACGCAAACGGGTAAGAGTGGGGCGTGAGGTAGAAAGTTTGGGGACCACTGGCATAATGGGCTTAAATTGCAGCAAAGGAGATTTAAGTTGAAACATTATGAAAAACTTCCAAATTATCTGGGTCGTTGAACACTGGAACAAGTTATGTGGGGAGGTTGTGGAATCTCTGTCATTGGATGTTTTTAAGAACAGGTTAGACAAACACCTGTCAGGGATGGTCTAGATAATACTTAGTCCTTCCTCAGGGCAGGGAACTGGACTAGATGACCTCTCGAGGTCCTTTCCAGTCCTACATTTCTAAGGCTCTATACTGGGGACACTTTAGGAGTTAAGAGTAAAATGTAAGAAGATTTTGTAATTCAAATAGCTATGAGATAAGTACATAACTTTTTACTTTTACAGGTTCCTGGTCTATCTGTATCTTCTCAACCTGGACCTTACAATCAAGGACAAACGTATTTACCAGTACTTGCACAAAATCCTGGAAGCTTTGTTCAGAATCCAGCAGGTATATACACAGAGTTTGTGCTGGCTATTTTAAACTAGTGTTCAAACTTTGTTAATCAGAAACCACAGAATGTAGCTACTCAGGTAATCCACAGTACTTTCAACAGCATGTTGCCACTTAGCACTATTCTGTGGCCCTGATTCAGTACTAACTCAAGAAAGATTGCCATTTAATTGTTAATAAATACAATTTCTTTAATACTTGAATTTCTTTTGGAGGTCTCCCATTCAAGTATCAATCAGGCCTGGTCCTGATTAGTTTATGTAACCACATGTTTTTTGGTATGCTATGATGCTGAAAATGGTCTGCTTTTGTGTGGGTATGAGAAGACAAATGGAGACACAGTAGGGCTGATTTGCATATGCCAAGTTATGCAATTCATCCCTGCACATCCGAGCCCAAAATTAAAGGTTTCCAGAATGTAATAAGTGAACAAAGTCAAATAATTAAGCGTAAATATTTACTAGAGTCAGACTAAGAAAACAACACATTCCAAAAACCTGTAGAGCAAGTATGGCTGGTTGTACCTTGGGTGGCAGACAGATCAGCATTTTGAAATCTTAATACTATGAGGGGAGGGAGGGGACTGCAAAGGGAAGCTGACTAACAAAAAAGACCAAGAAGGCACAAAACAAAAGGAGAAGAGACAGGGAAACAATTCTGTAAATGAAAAGCTGAAAAATGGGGGGAGCAGTGAGGGGAGGGAAAAAGATGAGATAAATAGAATGGCAAAATAGAGGTGCTTCTGTCTGAGGGCTACTCTTTTCTCCCAGCATGTGGCGTGGGTGATAAATATTCTTGGTGGTGATGTATAGAATGGAATATAGTTGAGTAAGAAATGAACAACCGAGAACTGTATTTAGCAACTTCTATTTTCTTTAAAGCATTGACTTCTTTCAAAAAAATTATTTTAAAGGAGTATCATTAAAATAAACAGGATGACGTATATTAAGGCTTGATTTTCTTGAATGCATCAGAAATATTGGATCGTTGCTGTTTTTCTTCCCTCAGGGTCCCTTCCACTTTCATATCCTGATAATCACCTTGGCCAGCTTGATGTAAATGAGTTGTTCTCTAAACTGCTTTCAACAGGAATCCTCAAAGTGTCAAAAACTACTGATTCCACTTCAGCACGTATGTACAGCATTTATGCTCTTACTGTCCATTTTAACACAAGAGTGCAGTGAAAAACTCCCAGTAAAAATCTTGCTATACAAGTACTCTAATTTTCTATGTAATATGTGTTTTAATGATTTTCTTATGGCATATAAAACCAAGAACTTGCTTTTGTTTTTATGATGTCCCATAAGTTGGGAGTGACCATCTTGGTGCACATGATGAAGTGAGTTATGTTTGGTAACTTCCTTTTAAAACTTCCACTATTGAATAGTTTAGTTTGTAGATTTTAGCTGACTAATATAGTCAGACTTGCAAATAAATCAGTCAGTCTATCTTTGGTGCCATCCCCAAGTTGTTTGTTTTAATCAAAACAATTTTTTAAAAATGTGTCAGTGTTTGAAATTGCTTTAGCTTGTGTCTTTCATAGATTACTTTCCAAACCAAGGGTTTGGATGAGTTAGAGAAGTCAGTTAAAAACCACTTGCCCAAATTCAAATTGTTGACCTAGTTATTAAAATGTGTACCTTTGTTTTAAGCTGTTAAAGCACCAAATTGAATTGGTTAATGCTGTATTTGGCGTTATGTTCATTTTATTGTTTGAATAAGTGGAACTGTTTCAGAATGCATCTTGGGAAACTGACAGTTTTCCATTTATGCTTCCTAGAAGTGAATGAAACTTCTACCCAGCCAGCTCCTGAAGAGGAGGAGGATGACCAAGAGCAGAGTGAGGATCAAGATATCCCAGACCTCACTAACTTTACAGTTGAAGAACTAAAACAGTACGTGTACTAATGTGGGCTCAGTGTGCACTATGGGTAATCAAGACACTAATATATTGGTAGTTTAATTGTTTTTGT
Source organism: Trachemys scripta elegans (assembly GCF_013100865.1). NCBI lineage: Eukaryota > Metazoa > Chordata > Testudines > Emydidae > Trachemys > Trachemys scripta. The sequence continues at coordinate 326,484,437 of NC_048298.1, read as the reverse complement.
TTCAAGACAACTTGAGAACTTAATTGTAGAAGATTGTGAGACACCACGATAGAGCAAGGGTCGGCAACTTTTCAGAAGTGGTGTATCGAACCTTCATTTATTCACTCTAATTTAAGGTTTCCCATGCCAGTAATACATTTTAATGTTTTTAGAAGGTCTCTTTCTATAAATCTATAATATATAACTAAACTATTATTGAAGGTGAAGTAAATCAGGCTTTTAAAATGTTTAAGAAGCTTCATTTAAAATTAAATTGAAATGGAGAGCCCCTGGACTGGTGGCCAGGATCCAGGCAGTGTGAGTGCCACTGAAAATCAGCTCGCGTGCTGCTTTTGGCACGCGTGCCCTAGGTTGCCGACCCCTGCAATAGAGTAAGGAGGGAGAAGGGATACAACTGTCAGTTTCATCGTTGTATTCATTAATGTCATATCATTTGCATAAAAACCTTTCCGTGTGAAATACATTTATAAACATTTAATTCTTAGACAAGATGCATATTTTTTTAATTGCACATCGAAGTCAATGGAACTGTAAGTGTGCACAAAGGTTTGCAGATTTGGGCCCAATATGTTTAGCATTCACATCAATTTGCTTTAGCTCACTGGAGTCAGTAGATCTAAAACGGCTAACATTATGTGCTAGTATGCTTTTCATGTATTGTTATCTAGAGATCATTGTTTTGCAATTTGAATTCATTTTAGGTCTGTCACAAACTTTCTGGTAAATGTTAAGACTTTACAATTTTTTTCTCTTGTAGGCGTTATGATAGTGTTATAAATCGACTGTACACTGGTATTCAGTGTTACTCCTGTGGAATGAGGTTTACAACTTCACAGACTGATGTATATGCAGATCATTTGGACTGGCATTACCGACAAAATCGCACTGAAAAGGACATTAGCAGAAAAGTTACTCACAGAAGGTGGTACTACAGTTTAACAGTAAGTAATGCAATACCATCTTTCTCTGTATGTGCCTGAATGAATAGAAGGCAAAATTATTCCCTGTGCAATTGCACTGAATTCAGTTCTGTTGCATGGAATGTAAATCAGCACAGAATTCGGCCTTTGGTAATTAATCCTCTCAGATTTCTCCCTCTTTTTTTCTGACAGTGGCTATAAAAACATAAAAGAAAGGTATAGGGGGAACTAATATAGTCTAAGACCGTTGACACCTTTTTTGATAGTCTCAGTAAAGAGCAATGATTAAAATGGGGATGGATGTTACACTACATTGTCGCTCCGAAGAGTGGTCCCTTTAGAACAGGCTTGAAGCACAATGGAGCAGTGTTGGGAAACTTGCATTGCTACTTGTCATGCTGTATCTGTAATGAGAGAGCTTCAGTTTTCAGTCCAGTCAAACTGACATCTTTTATTAAAAATGCTCTCACACCTTCTCAAATATCAAATTTGGGGAACTGTATTTTTAAATGCATAAAAGTTATGATTAATGAAAAGATGGTTTGAATGTTATTTTTGTTAACTTCCTTAGGACTGGATAGAATTTGAAGAAATAGCTGATCTAGAGGAACGTGCAAAGAGCCAGTTCTTTGAAAAAGTACATGAAGAAGTTGTATTGAAGACACAAGAAGCTGCTAAAGAAAAAGAGTTTCAAAGTGTTCCTGCTGGACCAGCTGGAGTGGATGAGGTAAATTTACGCATTTAATTAGTTTACGTAGGGGGCATGGTTTAATTTCTGAGCAATCTTACAGTTTTTTTTAATCCCTAAGTATTTTATGTCAACTGTAAAGTTTCATCCTTGTATCTAACAAATACAGGTTAGAAATGTACCTGTGTGGAAGTTGAAGCTTGTATTTAGCAGACTTGCTGTAGGAAAGATGATAGAGGCAAACAAACTGAAAAAATTCTCAGTCGGCCAAATCACAAGCTCTCTAACTTGTGTTTTCGTTAAGGCCTTACTCAGAGAAATTCCCATTGAAGCCAATAGAAATAGGCTTTATTAAGGGCTGAGTAAGAATCAAGTACCTAAGTGGTTAACCGAATAGCAACAAAATCATGACAGACCTCTCTGAATTCTGTTTAGGGAGGGAAGTTATGTAATCAAATATGAGCTGTTTTTATTGGCAAAATAGCAAGATGGACAATAGTTTACCTGGATTAGCTAATACTTTTGAATTTCATAACAGTTGGCTACCGGCTACATACAGGATTTAGAGAAAACTGTTGTGATGGCTATCCCTTCCCTGAATGAAAGCCTCTCTAAACTTGGAGATTTTGTTTTTTAATTTAGAAAACATAGTAACTTCATGCGATGCTAACAGTTAATCGAGAATGTGGAATCTAGTTGTCCGTTACAATTAGTCCATAGTTCGCAAATTGCAATTAAATAAGTAATTAGTGTCCATTTATGTTACCCTTTTAACTCTACAGTGCATACATAGGAATGCAGGGTATTCCAATATATTTACCTTGATTGTCAAAAAGTCCCCCTTTCTTAGTAAACTGTAGTTAGCTGCTTCTCTAGAAACTGGTAAGCACAAAAGTGTTATATAAATGTTTGTAAATTTACATAGCTGTGTCTTTTCCATCTTTCAGAGCTGTGAAATTTGCCAAGAGCAATTTGAACAATACTGGGACGAGGAAGAGGAAGAGTGGCATCTAAAGAATGCTATTAGAGTAGAGGAAAAGGTATGCGGAGCATATTACTTCTGTATGTGTGACATTTGGGGTTACTAAATGCCAGGGTAGATGAGGAAATAGCATGACTGTGCAAAGGGGCATGTGGTGGAGGGCAGCCAGTCTGTCTTCACTCTTGAAGAGTTTACTCTGCTGCTTTTTAGGTTCCATGGTGCACCAAAACGTCAGCACTATAGGGGGTACCCTTAAAGAGCTGAAATGTTAGCACAGATATACTTGACTTCAGCACACCATGCAGCAGCACCATAAATAAAATACATGTAGATATAAGTTCAGTAACTTATACATACAATTATTTAACCAGTTTACAGTAACCACTAACATAGTTCAGCTCTTTATATAATTTTTCCTTAATGTTATGAAAAAAATCCATAGTCAACATTTATATTTTGACACTATACCTCACTTACACCAGGATATAAATCCATGTCCAGAACTGTTCAGCGTATTCATAAATGATCTGGAAAAAAGGGGGTAAACAGTGAGGTGGCAAAATTTTCAGATGATACAAAACTATTCAAGATAGTTAAGTCCAAAGCAGACTGCGAAGAGATACAAGGGATCTCACAAAACTGGGTGACTGGGCAACAAAATGGCAGATGAAATCCAATGTTGATAAATACAAAGTAATGCACATTGGAAAACATAATCCCAACTATACATATAAAATGATAGCACTCAAGAAAGAGATCTTGGGGTCATTGTGGATAGTTCTCTGAAAACATCCACTCAGTGTGGAGCGGCAGTCAAAAAAGCTAACAAAATGTTGAGAATCATTAGGAAAGAGAGAGATAATAAGACAGAAAATCATATTGCCTCTATATAAATCCAATGTATGCTCACATCTTTAATACAAGGTGCAGATCTGCTCGCCCCATCTCAAAAAAGATATATTAGAATTGGAAAAGGAACAGAAAAGGGCAATAAAAATGATTGGGGGTATGGAACAGCTTCCATATGAGGAGAGATTATTAAGACTGGGAGTTTTCAGCTTGGAATAGAGACGACTAAGAGAGTATAAAATCCTGACTGGTGTGGAGAAAGTAAATAATGAAGTGTTATTTACTCATAACACAAGAAATATAGGGGTCTCCAAATGAAATTAATAGGCAGCAGGTTTAAAACAAACAAAAGGATGTATTTCTTCACACATTGCACAGTCAGCCTGTGGAACTCTTTGTCAAAGGATGTTGTGAAGGCCAAGACTATAACGGATCAAAAAAGAACTAGATAAGTTCCTAGAGGATAGGTCCATCAATGGCTATTAGCCCAGATGGGCAGGGATGGTGTCCTGAGCCTGTTTGCCAGAGGCTGGGAATGGATGACAGGGAATCACTTGATGATTACCTGTTCGGTTCATTTCCTCTGAAGCACCTGTCATTGGCCACTGTTGGAAGACAGGATTCTGGGCTAGATGGACCTTTAGCGTGACCCAGTATGGCCGTTCTTAAGTTATATTTATATGTAGTTAGAACCTATGAAAGTCACACCAACCCTATATTAATCATTATAACTATCTGAGTCTCCGGATAGGGGAAGGGAGATAATTGAGGTGGAGAAGGGGTGCTAATAAATGAAGTTGGGGTCTTGAGAATTAACTGCTTAAACTGCATTCCTTGCCCTTTATACCTTACGTTGGTGGAACATGCAGTCTAATAACTTTACCATTAAGTTTTGGTTGAAAAATTAGATTTATGGTCAGCATTAAGGACAAAATATATTTTGCTCAGATTACCTTTGGGCATTAGAAGCTAAGCATGGAAGACTTTAGTTCAGAAGTGAATGTTTAGGGAAGCGAGGGGATGAGACAATGAAGTGCATAATCAAAACTGTTCTGCAAACCTAATTTCATAACCTGTGCAACCGCTATAAAATATGCATTTGTGTATTCAAATATGTAGAGAAGTCACATGGTTTTTCTTTTTTTAGATTTACCATCCATCATGTTATGAAGATTACCAAAAGGCAAGTGCATCTCTATTTTTATTTCTGCTCAAATATTTTATTGTGAGGTTGATTTTTGTGTTGAGAGATTTATAGTTTTGTACTAGAGAATGTATTCAGAGCATGCTACCCATTTCTGTCACATGTGACTAGACAAGGAATGGCAAGAATTATGGTAATAGCAAATTTATAATTCGGAACTAACCGGGAAGCTTATTGCTTATCTCTGATGTTGTGACATAACATATCATCTTACATGTCAAACAGCAGTAAATAGAAGCCATAAGTAGAATATATAGGTCAAGTATATGGGGTTAAAGCTTTTAAATCTGAAGAATTTGCTGGAGTAAATTAATACTGATGTGTTTTTAGTTTCTAACTTCCATTAGCTGTTTACTGTGAATATAGGAAATCAAATTGTTGTGTTGGGGTTAGTGAGTAGTATACTGTGCTTTATGGCAATATACTACATCAGTGGCTTTCAACCTTTTCTCGTTTGGAGTCCTGAAAAAAATTTCAAATGAATGTGCGAACCCCTTTGGAAATCTTAGACATAGTCTATGAACCCCAGAGGTCTGCTTATTACAGGTTGAAAACCACTGTTATATGGTAATGACAATCTTTTTTAGACCCCTTAGACATAGTCTGCGGATCCCTGGCTGAAAACCATACTACATATTTGTCCCGTATTTGTTTGACGTAATAATTTTAATTTAGGAAGCATTAGGTTTGTTTTTAAACTATATTTGCTAAGGTAAGAATGTTACAGAACAAACCAGCTCTCTAAGAATCTTGGTGAGGGGGGAAACTTGCATTTTCAATACCCAAATTAACACATCCTGTGAAGCAACATTTATAACTTCTCCCTCCCCTTTAGTCACAAAGGAAATAACTGTCTTAGTGATATGTAAAACTGTATATTTATTGTTAATTTTCATTTGGCAGACATCATCATTTGATTGTACACCATCTCCCAGCAAGACCCCTGTGGAAAACCCACTAAATATTATGTTGAACATTGTCAAACAAGAAATACAGGAGCCCTGTAACAGTCCTAAAGTCAAAGAAGAACCTGTCGACACCCCTGCTACTTGTATGGAAGAGAGCACACCTGCGTCTACAGATATTAAAACAGAAACTGATAAGGGTGAACCAGTTTAACTAAACTGAGAGGTATGATTTTTTTACAGAACAGAAGAGCTGCTGTGTTGACTCTAGAAGGCAAATACTTTTTATATAAATAAAATGTTCTCATGGGGCAGGGCCCCAGCTATTATTTGGTTAATAAATACATTTTTGTATTTGAATTTCTTATTGCCTGCACAGTTTCAGGTGTCGATTGTGTGAAAGTTCTGTAGATGCGTGCAAATTTAACGGAATGGAATTGTATATGTAAAAAAAATGTACAATTTTCACTTGTGGAAATGTAAATTATAAATAAAAGATATTTTTGCTATATATGGAGTGTAATGTTTATGCACACCATCGAATGAAGAGTTTCTGTACCTTTTTCAGCTTAAGTGGACTTAAACAGAGACCTCAATTTAGACCTCTAGCTACGTAGGATTCTGAATTATAACTGAAGGAAGTTATTTGGATTCATAGGAGGGTTATAAGGAAAACAATGCAGGAACTTTCTCAAACAGCAAACCCTAAATTTCTTTTCTTATTAAACTTAGATGAACAAACTTGCATACATATCCAGATATAAAAATAAAAGTAACCAAAAAGACAGTTTTGGATAGAAGGGAAAATTAGTAAAACAACCTGTGGGCTTGATCGTGGTTACAACTGCCAACATACATTTGATTAACAAACCAGTATATAATTGCTTGTTAAAGCAGATTTTTAATGCCTTTTTTCAAATAGTCAAACGTAAGAATTTAGTACAGCTGAACAATTTTTTCTTTAAGTTACAGGGGAGAAAATGAATGTAAGAGTGCTCATTTTGAAACATGGTTAACATTTTTCTTTTGTTGGTTATGACTGGATTTAGATGATAAACCGGATACCTTGAGATGTTAATATTTCTAACATGTAATAAATAGAAAGAATGAAGCATATTTGAGTTTGAATCTCTTTATTTCATGAGGGGCTTTGGGGTAATCATAGAATCATAGGACTGGAAGGGACCTTGAGAGGTCATCTAGTCCAGTCCCCTGCACTTGTGGCAGGACTTAAATATTATCTAGACCATCCCTGACTGTGTTTGTCTAACCTGCTCTTAAAAATCTCCAATGACGAAGATTCCACAACCAACGTGGGCAATTTATTCCAGTGCTTAACCACCCCGACCGGAAGTTTTTCCTAATGCCCAACCTTGCTGCAATTTAAGCCCATTGCTTCTTGTCCTATCCTCAGAGGTTAAGAGAATTTTTTTTCTTCATCTTCCTTGTAACAACCTTTCACATATTTGAGAACTGTTATCATGTCCCCTCTGTCTTCTCTTTTCCAGACTAAATAAATCCAATTTCTTCTTTGAGTGCTTGCTCATGTCCATTCAACTTGCTCATCACATGCACCAGTGCTGGAAGTTTTTCCCACAGCAGTATTCATAGGGGACCGGCTCCAGCGCCCCCTGGAGTGGTGCACACATGCCACGGTATATAGGGCGCCGCCAGCTCCCCCCACCTTCAGTTTCTTCTTGCGGCCAGTGACAGTGAAATCCTTGCTGATCTTAAATGCAAAAAAGAGGCTTATAAGAAGTGGAAGATTGGACAAATGACCAGGGAGGAGTATAAAAATATTGCTCAGGCGTGCAGGAGTGAAATCAGGAAGGCCAAATCACACTTGGAGTTGCAGTTAGCAAGAGATGTTAAGAGTAACAAGAAGGGTTTCTTCAGGTATGTTAGCAACAAGAAGAAAATCAAGGAAAGTGTGGGCCCCTTACTGAATGAGGGAGGCAACCTAGTGACAGAGGATGTGGAAAAAGCTAATGTACTCAATGATTTTTTTGCCTCTGTCTTCACGCACAAGGTCAGCTCCCAGATTGCTGCACTGGGCAGTACAGCATGGGGAGAAGGTGATCAACCCTCTGTGGAGAAAGAAGTGGTTCAGGACTATTTAGAAAAACTGGACGTGCACAAGTCCATGGGGCCGGATGCGCTGCATCCGAGGGTGCTAAAAGAGTTGGCGGGTGAGATTGCAGAGCCATTAGCCATTATTTTTGAAAACTCATGGCGATCGGGGGAGGTCCCAGATGACTGGAAAAAGGCTAATGTAGTGCCCATCTTTAAAAAAGGGAAGAAGAAGGATCCGGGGAACTACAGGCCAGTCAGCCTCACCTCAGTCCCTGGAAAAATCATGGAGCAGGTCCTCAAGGAATCAATTATGAAACATTTAGAGGAGAGGAAAGTGATCAGGAACAGTCAGCATGGATTCACGAAGGGGAAGTCGTGCCTGACTAACCTAATTGCCTTCTATGATGAGATAACTGGCTCTGTGGATGAGGGGAAAGCAGTGGATGTGTTATTTCTTGACTTTAGCAAAGCTTTTGATACGGTCTCCCACAGTATTCTTGCCACCAAGTTAAAGAAGTATGGGCTGGATGAATGGACTGTAAGGTGGATAGAAAGCTGGCTAGATCGTCGGGCTCAACGGGTAGTGATCAATGGCTCCATGTCTAGTTGGCAGCCGGTTTCAAGTGGAGTGCCCCAAGGGTCGGTCCTGGGGCCGGTTTTGTTTAATATCTTTATTAATGATCTGGAGGATGGTGTGGACTGCACTCTCAGCAAGTTTGCAGATGACACTAAACTAGGAGGCGTGGTAGATACACTAGAGGGTAGGGATCGGATACAGAGGGACCTAGACAAATTAGAGGGTTGGGCAGAAAAAAACCTGATGAGGTTCAACAAGGACAAGTGCAGAGTCCTGCACTTAGGACGGAAGAATCCCATGCACTGCTACAGACTAGGGACCGAATGGCTAGGTAGCAGTTCTGCTGAAAAGGACCTAGGGGTCACAGTGGACGATAAGCTGGATATGAGTCAACAGTGTGCTCTTGTTGCCAAGAAGGCTAACGGCATTTTGGGCTGTATAAGTAGGGGCATTGCCAGCAGATCGAGGAACGTGATCGTTCCCCTTTATTCGACATTGGTGAGGCCTCATCTGGAATACTGTGTCCAGTTTTGGGCCCCACACTACAAGAAGGATGTGGAAAAATTGGAAAGAGTCCAGCGGAGGGCAACAAAAATGATTAGGGGGCTGGAGCACATGACTTATGAGGAGAGGCTGAGAGAACTGGGATTGTTTAGTCTCCAGAAGAGAAGAATGAGGGGGGATTTGATAGCAGCCTTCAACTACCTGAAGGGGGGTTCTAAAGAGGATGGAGCTCGGCTGTTCTCAGTGGTGGCAGATGACAGAACAAGGAGCAATGGTCTCAAGTTGCAGTGGGGGAGGTCCAGGTTGGATATCAGGAAAAACTATTTCACTAGGAGGGTGGTGAAACACTGGAATGCGTTACCTAGGGAGGTGGTGGAGTCTCCTTCCTTGGAGGTTTTTAAGGCCCGGCTTGACAAAGCCCTGGCTGGGATGATATAGCTGGGAATTGGTCCTGCTTTGAGCAGGGGGTTGGACTAGATGACCTCTTGAGGTCCCTTCCAACTCTGATATTCTATGATTCTATGATTCTAGTGCTGGAACCATTGCTGCTTCAGCTAGTGCTGCTGTTGCTCGTTCGTACGAACTAGTTAATTCTTGTATTATAGTGTATATAGTTTTCTGTTAGTATTTGTAAATCCCTTAGCTATAGTTAGAGGCTTTATAGGTCCCGAACGGGACATGCCCCTATCCTCAGGCTTTAAGCCCTGTGATTGCTGCAAGAGGCCCATGCCCATTAGTGATCCACACAGCAGTTGTCTGTGTTGCTTGGGCGAAGGGCACATTAGTGAAAAGTGCAAAATTTGCAAATCCTTCAAACCAAGGACTAAGGAGCGCGATACTCGTTGGAGCGCTACTTACGGAGTCAGCTCTCACCCTGGCACTGGAGCAGTGCTCCAACTTGGTGCCAAGCACTGTGACCTCGGTACGCAGTACCCCACCAGGACCATCCACTGGCCGGCACCGGTCCCCATCTGTGACTCTGACCAAGAAGCCCCAAAAGATGGTGCTAGGTCGGTCTCCAACCTCCCACAAAGGAAAGGACAGGACTGGGCGCGAGGGAGGTCTGGGCAACTCTTCACCCCCGTCGGGATTGTGGAAGTAGAGCAAGGCCTGACAGGGATTGAAAGGAGATTTCAGTGCAAACAGTCTCTTCTGTTAGCAAGAGTCAGGCTAACTTTAACCCTAATAACGTGAGATTTGTAGAAGCGAGGATTGTGTGAGAGGAATGGGAAAGAACTGTGTGAGAAGTTGTTGCAACCTTGTGTAGATAATATGGAATGTAGACTAGTCTAAATAAGTGAGGAAAAATAAGATATCAGGATGACCTATGTATAAACAAAATGCAGCTGTTGCTCATTATTGTCTGTAACAAAGGTATAAATGCATGCTGTAATTGTTTACCTGTTGAGAGACCTGTTCAGCTCTCTCCTGCCACGCAATAGCTAGAGATAATAAAGTATCTGATTTGCTGCACCCAACCAAAAGAGTGAGAACTCTGTTTTTCTCCGACAGGATCTTGCACCCATCTTATAGTAACCCCATCTGGGTTGCATTTCCCTAGTTTGTTTATGAAAAAGTCACACAAGACCGTATCAAAAGCTTTACTAAAGTCAAGATATACCACGTCTACCTAATTTGACTGTGAGTGGAAATTGAAATATTTTACATCTTAAGGAATTATTTATTAAGGAACTTATACTGCATGCTTTTAAAACTGTTAAGCTAGGCTTAAACACTAATGGCCAAATTCAGGTTCACTTTGCAAAATCCTAGTGAATTTGCCTTGCAAAAAGGATATTTCTGAGACTTGGGGGAGTACTAGTGCATTCCACTGTGGAGAAATGAAGCTTCTACTGTTCCAGAACCCAGTGTTGAAGCTGTTAGTCACAATTTCAGCTTCATTTGAAACATTTTTTTCGGGGGGAGAGGGGAATGTTTTGTTTTTAAGAGGGGGTAACCTCTTTCACAACTTGAGGTCATGATCCTAGCCACAGTTGATTGGCACCACTTCCCCCTTAATCCCTTTGAGTTTGAGGAGATGTTTTTCATTATTTAAAGGAACCCTGGACATGGGGCTTTCTTAGCTACATAAAGATGTAAGTGACATCAAAATTGTAGAAGTCCTTGGAATTTTTAAGTCTACAAATCCCTGTTTGACTTGTGAACATTTAAAACATTCCCATGGTGACCAGTCTATTCATGGTCACTTGTATTAATCACTAGGGACAAAAGACACTACCAGCACATTACTATATCATAATATGAATTGATACAATTTCCCAAGGAAGTTGCAAATTACTAATGAAAGGAATCAATTCCAGATCTAGACAACCTTTCTGGACAAAAAACCTCTCTCAAAAACCTCTTGAACATCTGACACGCCTCTATTACATAGTGGGTAATTGACCATGAATGTATTTAGGGTGCTTGGGTAATTTGTTTTTGGGTAATTGTCCACCCAAATTCCAACCCAAAATCCACACAATTGGATTATTTTGGCCAGAAGTGCCAGTTGGGGCCGTGCCCTTGCCCATCCCAACACCCCACCTGAAGGTATAAATGGAATGGGCCCCACCATTGCTCAGTTCTTTTACCAATGCAAAATCCAGGTATTACAAGATTGCAGGAGCGGGGAAGGAGGTTGGATTGTGAAATACACGTGGCCAACACGTCTCGAAGAATGTTGGGTAACTAACTAGTTCCTGTCCACATATATTCCACTTCTGGTGACTAGCAAACAGTGACCTCATAATCAGGAGGTTGGGCCTGTTCAGTGATTGCTCTGCCAAGGCAGCTGTTAGATATGGAGGCTTTGTAAAGGGAATAGTGTTGGGTGAAAGTGTGGACTGATCCCTATATAGCTGTTCTGCAGATTTCTGCAATGGGTATGCCTCTTGCTACAGAGCCTGCCTGAGCCCTGGTGGAGTCAGCTCTAATCAGCTTGCGTGAATGCAATCTAGCATGATTTAATGCAACTAGAAACCCATTTAGATAGTCTTTGGGTAAATACTGCCTGGCCTTTTACTGTATCTGCAAATGCTACTAACAACATAGGGCAGTTTCCGAAGGACAATATGCTGTTCAGAGAACAGGAGTACTTGTGGCACCTTAGAGACTAACAAATTTATTAGAGCATAAGCTGTTAAAGTAACACAAAAGAGCTGTAACTACCTCAAGGATGTGCAGTTTCTCTCCTCTTCTCTGCCCCCCTCCCCTGCCCCCAGGTTGGAATGGGGCTAGGGAAAGAAAACATGCAGGTGAATCATCTATTTAAATGAAAATTCAAAACAATCTTAGGTAAAAACTTAGGGTGAGACCTATGAGATCAACTTGTCCTTATAGAACACGATGTAAGGTGGATCAGCCAGAAGTGCCTGTATTTCTTGTACCTTTTAGGTTGAAGTTCTAGCTACTAAAAAGGCTGTCTTCATTGGCAGATGTAGCAATGAGCACATTGGAAGGGGCTCAAGAAGAGGGCCCATTAACCTGGCTAAAAACTATATTAATATTCCAAGGAAGAGGGGACTCGAACTGGGGGAAACACATGAATGAGGCTCTTGAGAAAACTAGAAACTGTAGGGAGGGATCAGATGGTGTAATCCTGATGATGTACTGGTACTGCCGATAAAGTTACCCTTATGGAGCTGACTGATCACCCTGAATTCTTGAGGGATAGTAGCTAGTCCAAAATAACAGGAATTTGGAATCTCTAAGGGAGACAAGTGATGATGTTTTGTCCAAATAGAGGACTTCTTCCATTTAGTTATATAGGACAGCCTAGTGGAGTCCTACCTATTGTGCACTAATATATAGTGGACTTCAGCTGAACAGCTCCTATCAATAGTAGATAACTAGCCACTATCCATGTTGTTTGCAGTGTTGTGGTAGCCATGTTGCTATCCATGTTGTCAAATGCAACAATGCTGAGTCCAGATGAAGCATCTGATCTTCATCTGGGAGATCACATTGGCTAAGGCAGGCAATGTGATATTGGGGGCTAAGTTGACAGGTAAATCAGGTCTGAGTACAAGAACTGCAGGACAAGCTGGTGCTAGCATGATCATTATTGATGAGTCCTGAGTCTCCTCAAGACATTCAGTATAAACAGGGTTGGTATACAAGCATGAATTATCCCTGGAATCTACAAGATGAGGAAAACATCTGACAGAGAATTTTGGCTCAGACACCACCCCTCTTCCCCCATTGAATGGAACATTTGGTGCTTCTTGTTCCAGTCTATAGTGAATTGGTTTACTGTGGGAAACCCATGTGCAGAATTGTAGCCTTGATGGTCCATTCATGGTTACTTGTGAATTGCCTGCTGAGCTGGTCCATGTGGATTTGTGTGATTTGGTGGATGACTGCACCAGTTCCAGAGACTAACAGCTTCTTGGCAAAAGGGGGGTGAACATGTGCCTGTCTGTTGATATAAAACCTTGCTGTTGTGTTGTCTGACATGACCTGGACTGTTAGTCTGTGTAATATGGAAAGAATTGCTGTGCAGGAGAGGGTTCTTCCACCAATTTAATGATGAGAGGACTTCTCTGGGATTTGCACCCTCATGTTTATGTGATGACTGTTAGGTACATGTACAGATTTCAACCTCCCATGGCTGGTGCATAAGTGATGTCTGTCAATCAGTGTGATGTAAGTGCATATGACGAGAGCATTTTAGTGCCCAGATCAAGAAAGCATATTTGTGCCCCCCAGAGGCAATGCATGGGGGGGTATGTGGGGGCATGCACCCCACCAGATTTCTGCTTTCCATTTAGCACAGTTTTCAAACTGGGGGGTGTGCCTCCATGGGGGGGAGTGACACCCCACAGTTTGAAAACCATCACCTCCTGCCAGGTGCCAGGGTGTAATATCAAAAACCACTACTGACAGAGTTTGCTACCAGGAGCAGCTATTGCCACCTATGGATGATCTTGCTGCCCTGTCACAATTTGCTACCTCTCACCTTTCCCAGTCTCTGGTCGAGCTAGCAAAATGTGACACAATTTGCTACCGCTCACAATTTATGCACTGTGACAGGTTCAGGCCAGATGGCTACAGGCAGGGCCGGCTTTAGGCTGATTTCCCCCGATTCTCCCTAATCGGGCCCTGCGTCTAAGAGGGCCCCACGCCCTAAAGAAGAGAGCCTAACTTTCTAATTTTTACTCACTCGGTGGCGGTCCGGGTCTTCAGCGGCACTTCGGCGGCGGGTCCTTCACTCGCTCCGGGTCTTCGGCAGCATGTCCTTCAGTACCACGGAAGATCCGGAGCGAGTGAAGGACCCGCCGCCGTCGGGTATGTCAATCGGGTCCCAAACTTCTTAAAGCCAGCCCTGGCTACAGGAGAGTGATAGAAAGTAGATATATTAGCTCCAGATTAAGCAGGTCCCTTTTCCCTGAGTAAGATATTGGGCTGAACAATCAGGAAGTTGCTGGAACCAATTTAGCAGGCTAATTAGGACACCTGGAGCCAATTAAGAAGCTACTAGAATCAATTAGGAGAGGCAGACTAATCAGGGCACCTGGTTTTAAAAAGGACCTCACTTCAGTTTGTGAGATGCGTGCAAGGAGCAAGAGGCATGCAAGAAGGTGAGAAAGCATACTGCCGGAGGACTGAGGAGTACAAGCATTATTAGATATCAGAAGGAAGGTCTGGTGGTGAGGACAAAGAAGGTGTTGGGAGGAGGCCATGGAGAAGTAGCCCAGGGAGTTGTAGCTGTCATGCAGCTGTTACAGGAGACACTGTAGACAGCTGCAATCCACAGGGCCCTGGGCTGGAACCTGGAGTAGAGGGCGGACCCAGGTTCCCCCAACCCCCTATTTGATATAAGAGGTGTTGACCTGGAGTCCCACCAGAAGGGAAGGTCTCTGGCCTGTCCCCTGACCCATTAGGTGGGCCAGCAGAGACTGCGGGGATTATTCTCCTTCTTTTCCCCATGCTGGCTGTGATGAAGTTAGCTGAGTGAATGGCAGGTTTGTGCCACTAACAAAAGGAGCCAAACTGAGGACTGCCATGAACCTCTGAGGTGAGCAAATCTGCCAGAAAGTGCTGAACCCACCAAGGCAGAGGAGGAACTTTGTCACAGCACTATATGGTTCTATAACCACAGCTAAACTCAAGGAAGATTTAAAAATTGTGGCTTTGTTTGAAAAAAGAGAACTAGTTCCCTGCTTGCAATTAGTAGGTGAAAAGCCAGCAGAAGAATTTCAGTGATACATGCCTCTTTGAAAAGGGATCTTACATGTGTACTTGGTAGGCTGAAAGAGAACCAAGAAGTCTCCAGAGCAAATGAATGAATAGTGGTTATAGCTGAAAAATGATCATCATATCTCTAGGGAATGAATCATTCCACAATACAATTTCAGAGTAGGATGACCAATAGGCTAAAGCAACCAGGACTACAGCTTTTTAAAACTTGGGCTGACTGACCTTTTAATTTAAACCACAAAAAAGGAGAAGAGGAAGAGTGCCCTTCAACTCCGGAAAGCAACATAAACTAACTATAGTGAATACAATTCAGTAGGTTATTCTAAGTCCTTTGAAGTTAATACATCATTTATAAGCAAAATAATGTATCTAAATGCTAGTATTACAGCCAAAGCTAATCCATCCATGATATGTTCGTTTAATTATCAGATTTTCTGATGACTTTATTTACTGGTGAAAACCTTCAGCTTCCAGCCCCTTGGAGTCTCAATGCTGATTGGCTGAGCTTGGGGCTAAAGCTGGCCCCTTTCTACTCCATTTTATCTGACAGCTTAGGCCTGGTCTATACTACCCGCCTGAATCGGCGGGTAGAAATCGACCTCTCGGGGATCGATTTATCGCGTCCCGTCGGGACGCGACAATCGATCCCCGAATCGGCGCTCTAACTCCACCAGCGGAGGTGGTAGTAAGCGCCGCCGACAAAAAGCGGCAGAAGTCGATTTTGCCGCCGTCCTCACAACGGGGTAAGTCGGCTGTAATACGTCGAATTCAGCTACGCTATTCACGTAGCTGAATTTGCGTATCTTAAATCGACTCCCCGCTGTAGTGTAGATGTACCCTTAGAGAGGTTAATGGACTGTAGCTCTCCTTCTCCTGCAGTAACAGAGAGCCCCTGTCCCCAAGAGCATTTCCTTGCAACTGAGCCCTGATGGCCTTTGATCAGAGTCAGGTGCTTAATAGACAATCAACTGTCTACATGGGCTCTTTCCTTTTAAATTAGCTTCCCACATGTAGCCTAGGCCCTGGCTCCTTTTAAAGGAACCAGCAACCCTCTGCACTTCTATTCATTCGTCTACATGGAACACCGGAGCTATTTATCTAGGTTTTCAGTTGGTCCCCATCACCATAGTATCTAAGTGTCATTTTTCCTGTGGGGAGCCAATCTCTCTTCTTAACAAGAGCCTGACTTTTTTGTTTTAATTCAACATAAAGGTGCATGAGCGTTGCTGAGGCGGGACTTGTTTCCAATAGAAAGCTGTACTGCTTGAATTCTACTAGTATAGTTAAAGTAGAATCAATATCAGTGTAAAAGTGCTTTATACCAGTATAGCTATTTCAGTGCAGCTAGAATAAGCTATATCGGTGTAAGGAACTTTTATGAAGGCATTACTGTGTCCACACTAGAAGTTGTACTGGGACAACTATTTAGGTAAAAATAAATGAACGCATCCCTACCCAAAAAGTTTTTTGTACTTGTATAAACTAGTGCGTAGACCAAGCCTCTAAACATTAGGAAACACCAGAATTAAGGCGGCTTGTACAACCTTAGTGCAGTTCCATTGTGCATATTATTATGATACAGACTCACAAGTGTGGCCATGGGGTCAATTCCCTTCCCCTCACTGTATCAATTTCCTCCAACCTACGAAAGGAAGTAATGGCTTCGCCATCTCCTGATGTCTTCTAATGAAGACTAGATGCCTTTCTGGAGTGTGCTTTGGTCAAAAACTAGCTCCTGTGCTATACAGGAGGCCTGAGATATGCAGAGAGTCGGATTAGATGAGCTAACGGTCTCCTTTGGCCTTAAAGTCTACAAATCTCTGAAAAACTGTGTCACGTTGAGCAGCCTCTGATGTTTTCATGTGTAGCCTGCTTGATCCCCAGAAGTAACAATGAATGAGTGGAGTGATACAGGGGGAGCAGCTCAAACATACAAAGGGGCTGGACAGGGGCAGGACATTAGCTCTCCAGGGCGGGGTGGTGTGGCAGTGACATCACAAGGGCCTTTTGTAGGATCTCAGCTTATTGGTCAAAGGAGATTGGGAGGTGGTGACCTCACAGAGAGAGCCTGACAACGGCTAGGCAGGACAGGCTACAGTGTAGGGGCAATCTCAGAGACCCTCATGGCTTTGCTGCAGTACATCTCCTTCTTGAGGTCTCTCTTTGAGGACTGAGAGAATTCAGGTTCACGTACATGGGCGCAAGGAAGAGCATCTTCGGAGTTTTCTCCTTTCACAGTGCATATTTTGCTAGAAAACAGATGTCCCTGTTGAGAAGGTAAGAACCTCAGGAAAGTTTGGTATCTATTCAGCCTGATCCATCTGGTGCTCCCCAAATTCTAGACACAGAAAACACTTAAGTTAAAGTGGGAGAATTTTTTTCCCACCTAGACCTTTGTCCCTTAGAATCAGTTGGGACACAGGAGTTTGTCTTTTTTGGTTTCCCTTTTCTCTGCTTCCCTCCCTCCACTGGCGAGGAGGGGGTTGTTCTCCAGTCCTCATTGTGGGAGGCACTCACAAAGAGCTGGGACTGGAAGAGTGCTCTGACTGTGATCCCCACTGGTGACCTTGGTCATCCTTTGGGCCAGCTGGTGAGAACCCTCTGCTTCCTGCTCCTCAGAATCTCAATGCTGATTGGCTGAGCTGGGGGCTAAAGCTGTGCCCTTTCTATGCATCATTTTACCTGACAGCTTAGAGAGTTTAACAGGCTGTAGGTCTCCTTCTCCTGCAGCTACAGAGAACTCAAGAGCACCTCCTTGCAACTGAGTCCTGATGGCCTCTGGTCAGGGCCTGGTGCTTGATAGACAATCAACTGCCTACATAGGCTCTTTTTCCTTTTAAATTAGCTTCCCACACGTAGCCTGGGCCTTGACTCCCCTTAAAGAGACCAGCAACCCCATGACATCTCTGCACTGACATTCATTATTCTACATGGAGCAATTTATCTAGGTTTTTCAGTTGGTCCCCATCACCATAGTGTCTGAAGGCCAAGTATCTGAGTGTCATTTTTTTCCTGGGGGAGGCAATGTCTCCTCTCTCAAGAGCTTGACCTTTATTTGTTTTAATTCAACATAAAAGTGCATGAGTGTTGGTGAGCAGGGCTTGTTCCCATTAAAAGTTGTGCTGCTTGAGCTCTACTAGTATAGTTAAAGCGGTACAATCCCCCTAGTATGGACACAGTCATGTCAGCGTAAAGGTACTTTATACCAGTATAGCTATTTTAGTACAGGGAGGGGAATAAGCTATATATTGATGTATGGCATTTTTTATAAAGATATATCTCTGTCCACACTAGAGGTTGTGCTGGGACAACTATTTAGGTTAAAAATAAATAAATTAATGCATCCCTACCCAAAATAGCTATATATGTACAAAGAACAATGTGTAGACCAGGCCTTTAAATGTTAGGAAACACCAGTATTAAGATTGCTTGTACAACCTTAGTGCAGTTCTATTGTGCATATATGTATTAAGACTCATAAGTGTGGCCTTGAGGTCAATTCTCTTCCCCTCAATGCATCAGTTTCTTAAAAATGACCAAGGGAAGTGGTGGTTTTACATCTCTTGATGTCTTCCAGAGAAGACTAAATGCCTTTCTAGAGTGTGCTTTGGTCAAAAACTAGCTCCTGTGCTATAACGGAGGCCTGTGATATGCAGGGGGTCAGATTAGATGATCTGATAGTCTCTTCTGGTCTTAAAGTGAACAAATATCTGAAAAACTGAGTGGTATATTGAGCAGCTTCTGATGTTTTCTTGTATAGCCTGCTTGATCCCCAGAACTAACAGCGAGTGAGTGGGTTGATGCAGGGGGAGCAGTCAAACATCCAAAGGGGCTGGCTAGGGGCAAGATGTGAGCCCTCCAGGGTGGGTGTGGCCAGTGACATCACAAGTGCTTTTTGTAGGACTTCAGCTTATTGGTCAAAATAGTACAGGAGGTTGTTACCTCACAGAGAGACCCTGACAATGGACAGGCAGGACAGGCTGCAGGGAAGGGGCAATCTCAGAGAGTCCCGTGGCTTTGCTGCAGCATGTCTCCTTCTCAAGGTCTCTCCTTGAGGACTGAGAGAGAATTCAGGTGCACGTACATGAGCACAAGGAGGAGCCCCTTCGGAGTTTTCCCTTTCCCACTACTAATTTTGCTAGAAAACAGACGTCCCTGTTGAGAAGGTAAGAGCCTCCGAGAAGTCTGGTAGCTATTCAGCCTGATCCATCTGGTGCTGGCTAGCATGGAAAACACGAGGTGAAGGTGGGAGAATTCCCCCCCCCCCATATGCCATTGTCCTTTAGAAGCACTGGGAACACTGGGGTTTGTCTTTTTTGGTTTCCCTTTTCCTTTCTTCCTTCCCGCCACTGGCAAGAAGGGGGTTGCTCTCCCTCCCTCATTATGGGAGGCCCTCAGAAAGAGCCAGGGCTGGAAGAGTGCTCTGACAGAGATCCCCACTGGTGGCTGTGGCCATCCTTTGGGCCAGCTGGTGAGAACCCTCAGCCTCCTGCCCCTCAGAATCTCAAAAGTGATTGGCTGAACTAGGGGTCTAGTGACAGGAGGAGACGCAGGACTTTGTTGTTGTTCTTTTAAGATCAAGCAAATAAGTCATAATCAATCAGATGCTTGATGAATTTTGCTGCTTCTCTCCATTAATTTTGCTGCTTCTCTCCATTAATTGTCTTCATGATTCTCTTTAATATTCTAGTTCCTCTAAATTACTTGCTGAATATTAACTGTGAACAGTTGTTGATCTGAATCTCATTTGAGATCACTTTATTCTGGTCATTCAGTATATGAAATTCAAGATTGATGGTTAGTTTCAAAGTCAGGACTATTCCCAACTCTGCCACTGGCAATGTGACATAAGATAAGTCCCTTCACTTTTCTCCACCTTAGTTTCTCCCTCTGTCAATTAGGGATAACAATCCTCTTATACCTACCTCATGGTGAGTGGAGGTTGGGAAGCTGTGAAGATCCATTTGAGAGTGTCACTAGTAGCAGTAATATGATGATGATGATGATAATAATATGAGATGTCTTATCATATTGAGTCATGGCAGATTATGATGTAATGCAGTAGAACCCTGTTTATCCAACCCGCCATTATCTGGCTTTCCATATTAACTGAATAACCAGAGCACTCAGGTCCAGGCGATTTCTCCTGTGGCCACAAGATGGTGCTGAAGTCTCACACCTTCCTATTCTCCAGATTAGCTGAATTTTTGATTATCTGATCTGGCTCCAGTTCCAATTAGATTCAATAAACGGGGTTCTGCTGTATAATAGCTGAAATATTTCTATTTTATTTGTATTTTATTATTTTTAAATCATTAAGAGGAGCAACTACTTAGCCCAGACTGAATCATCTCATCTAGTTTTTTAGATCCAAGTGTCTGTTCTTTTTGTGCGATGAGACAATGTAACAGTATGTGACAAATAGGAGATGCTTTTGTTTTGCAAAAAAATATTTTTGCAAAGAATTTTCATCCAAACCGATTTGATTTCAAAAAACATATTTATTTTAATCTTGATGGGATTTTCCAACAGAAAACTGTTTCAATGAAAAATTTCCCACCATCTCAATTCCTCAGCTCTATCCCTGGCTCTGCAGGGTTTGTTGTCTGCTGGTTAGAACAAGAGTGAGAACTGTTGGCTTTTCTCTCTGGCTCTGCTATCACCTTGCTGTGTGATGTGGGGTAGGTCATCTCCCTTCTCTGTACCTCGGGGTCCCGATCTGCCCGATGGGAAGCGGGACACTTCTCTAACTCCTGGCTGTAGTGAGTCTGGGTGAGATAATGGGCATAAAGCACTTTGTGGAGGAGAAAGGATTGTTCTTCTTCGAGTGCTTGCTCATATCCATTCCATTAGGTGTGTGCACGCCGCGTGCACGATCGTCAGAAGATTTTCTACCCTAGCAACACCGGCGGGTCGGCTGTGGAGCCCCCTAGAGTGGCGCCTTCATGGCGCTGAATATATACCCCAGCCGACCCGGCGCCCCCTCAGTTCCTTCTTACCGCCCCTGACGGTCGTTGGAACTGTGGAGCGCGGCATAGCTGTTCTCCACTCTCCCTAGCTTCGTTCGTTAGCAGTTATAGTTACAGTTCTAGTGTTAAATAGTTAAATAGTTAAAATAGTTTGTAAAAGTTGTTTAGTTGTTATACTAGTTCAGGGGATTAAGGGGGTCGTCTCCCCCTTTCTCCCCCGGCCGCGGGTCCGGGCTCATGCCCAAAGCTCCCGGCTTCAAGCAGTGCGCCTCCTGCGCTAAACATATGTCCACGAGCGACCCGCACAACTCCTGTCTGAAGTGCCTGGGAGAGTCCCATCAAACAGATAAGTGCAAGATCTGTAAGGCCTTCAGACCAAGGACCAAGAAGGAGCGGGACTTTCGGCTCCGGCAACTTCTGATGGAGGCGGCACTTAGTCCGGACACTCCATCTACAAGTCAGGCCCCGGCACCTAGCGCCTCAGTGCGCAGTGCCCCGGCAGCACCGGCCACGACGACCACGCGAGTGGCGTCGGACAAGCCTCCCCGGCACCGGACCTTGTCGGCACCGCAAGCACAGCAAGTGCCTAGGCGCCGTTCATTATCCCCAGGGCATAAAAAAGCCCATAAGACGGGGGCCTCCGTGCCGAAGACGCCGGCTCCCCCAGTGCCGGGGGTAGAGCCGCGTCCGCCGGTGGAGCACCGGAAACAGGTGCCTCCAGCACCGTCGACTCCGGCGCCGAAGCCGTTGAGTCCGGTGCAGATAGCGTCTCCACCGAGACCGGCGGTTATACAGTGCCTCCCGTCGACTCCAGAGACCTTCGAGGCGGCAAGAGACTTAATAGCTCTCACAGAGCCGGCACCGCCCCAACCACCGGCACCGAAGGCACCGTTGACTCGCCCGGTACAGTCGAGGGGGAAACCTGCCTTGATGCGCCCTCCATCGCAAGGGCTGGAACCTCGGCACCGATCCAGGTCCCGAAGCAGGTCCCCACGCCGCTCGCAGTCCCGGCACCGAATATCGCCTCGGCACCGGTCGTACTCGCGGCCAAGATCTTCTTCGCGGCACCGCTCTACGTCTCGACACCGCTATGATCGTCGGCACCGATCAACGTCGAGACGTAGTTCTCGGCACCGCTACGGTCGACGCTCGACGTCGAGAGGCCGCTCCCGGCACCGGGCATACTCCAGGTCCTCGTCGAGGTCCAGATCTGACTCCCGGCACCGACGAGGTCATCGGCACCGGTCACGGTCCCGGCACCGATCGCCGGCACCGCGTAGAGATAGATCATCTCCGGACCGGCACCGTGCGGCACCGCAGCCCACGGGAATCGTCTCGACGCTCTCGGCACCGCCGTGGCCATCGAGATCGGTGTCCCACTCCTCGGAGGACCTCTCGAGATCGGCATATCCCCCTCAAGGGCAAGCCGAGGAACAGGACTTGGGCCATTGGCGGGAGATGACAGAGGACCATTCTCATGGCCCATCTCACTGGTCGTTCTGGACCCCGTGGGCGTACCATCAGGAGCAAGGGGCTCCAATACCCTCGACCTCTCGCTCGAGTCACTCTGTCAGAAGGGCCCCGGAGTCCACCATCTCTCGGCCTCCACCAGGGGACATGGAGGCTTCCGTGTCCGCACCGCCTGACGCCCTGGACCCAGGCGCAGGTGATGCTCCGGCCCAGGAACAGGGAGACCAGGACCAGCCCTTGGATCCTGTTCCACCGGAGGCATCTTCCTCTTCTTCGCCGGACGAGGCAGTGGCGGGCACATCGTGCACGGGCCCACCTCCAATAGATCTTCGGGCTCACCAGGATCTTCTGCGCAGGATGGCCCGTAATATGGACCTGCAGGCGGAGGAGGTAGTGGAGGTGCACGACCCGATAGTGAATATCCTCGGAGCGGATGCCCCATCGAGGGTAGCGTTACCCCTGATCCGCACGATACAAACTAATGCGGATACGATATGGCAAACTCCTGCCTCTATCCCACCCACAGCGAGAGGGGTGGAAAGGAAATACTTTGTCCCGTCTAAGGACTACGGGTACTTGTATACCCACCCCCAACCGTGTTCACTGGTGGTGGCATCAGTGAACGCACGAGAGCGGCACGGCCAGCAGGCTGCAGCGCCTAAATCAAAAGAGGCTAAGCGGCTCGATTTGTTTGGCCGTAAGGTTTACTCAGCCGGAGGGCTGCAACTTAGAGCGGCGAACCAACAGGCGCTACTGAGCCGCTACAATTTTAACTCCTGGAACTCTATGGGGAAGTTTAAGGAGTTGATTCCCCAAGAGTCCAGGGAAGAGTTTGGAGCCATGGTAGAGGAAGGTAAGAAGGTGGCTCGAACCTCCTTGCAGGCCTCCTTGGACATAGCAGACTCGGCTGCGCGGACCCTGGCTTCGGGTATCGCTATGCGGAGGATCTCCTGGCTTCAGGTTTCGGGTTTGCCTCCGGAGCTGCAGCAAACCCTACAGGATCTGCCCTTTGAGGGACATGGATTGTTCTCGGACAAGACGGACTCTCGCCTGCAGAGCCTCAAGGACTCGAGAACAATCATGCGCTCCCTCGGGATGCATGTTGTGGGCCCTCAGCGCAGGCCATTTAGGCCGCAGCCTCAGCGCTTCTACCCCCCCCCCGCCTCGCCAGAGACAAGACTCGGCCCGGAGGCGAGGGCGAGGTGGTAGGAGAAGGTGGACCGGCCCTCAACCCGGCCAGAACCAAGGGCCACCTAGACCACCTTCAGGCCCCAGGCAGAACTTTTGAAGGTGCGGTCGAGGACGGCGCCCCAGTCATCCACCAGGATCCAGCCCCCTACTTTCGGGATCGCCTCTCCCACTTCCACCGTGCCTGGTCCCTTATAACTTCGGACCGTTGGGTCCTCTGCACGGTGGAGAGGGGATACGCTATCCAGTTTTCTTCTATCCCCCCCTCCCACCCCCCTTCCCCGTCCCTCTTCAGGGACCCTTCTCACGAGCAACTTCTTATACAGGAGGTTTCTACGCTCCTGGCCTTGGGGGCCATAGAGGAGGTTCCGATAGAGTTAAGGGGCAGGGGATTTTATTCCCGTTACTTCCTGATCCCCAAGTCCAAAGGAGGTCTGCGGCCCATCTTGGACTTGCGCGGACTCAACAAATTCGTAGTAAAGTTGAAGTTCCGCATGGTCTCTTTGGGGGCCATTATCCCTTCCCTCGATCCTGGAGACTGGTTCGCCGCCCTCGACATGAAAGACGCATACTTTCACATCACAATTTACCCACCTCACAGACGCTTCCTGCGATTCGTGGTAAACACGGTGCACTACCAGTTTGCAGTCCTTCCCTTCGGCCTATCCTCGGCCCCAAGAGTGTTCACGAAATGTATGGCTGTCGTGGCAGCGTACCTTCGTCGACAAGGGATACAGGTGTTCCCGTACCTAGACGACTGGCTGGTACGCGGTCGCACCAAGGAGCAAGTTCAAGCTCACGTCCACACAATAGTGCACACATTCAACGAGTTGGGCATCCTACTCAACAAGGACAAATCCACTCTAGAACCTACCCAGAGAATAGAATTAATTGGAGCAGTTCTCGACTCCAAACGTGCACAAGCCATCCTGCCAGACAACCGCTTTGGCACCATCACGAACCTCATTCAAGGGCTACAGGCCTTCTCAACTACCACGGTGAGGTCGTGCCTTACCCTGCTGGGTCACATGGCTTCCTGCACGTACGTAACCAGGCATGCCAGACTTCGGCTTCGCCCACTCCAGACCTGGGTGTCATCAATATACCGTTCACATCGGGACAGCCTGAACATGGTGGTCACGGTCCCGAACTCGGTCCTGGCCTCCCTCACCTGGTGGCTAGATCACAATGTGGTCTGCGAGGGGATGCCATTTCACGCCCCACAACCTTCTCTGCACCTGGTCACGGACGCGTCATCTCTGGGTTGGGGCGCCCATCTCAACGAACACCATACCCAGGGCCTGTGGACTGCACCCCAGCTAGCCCTGCATATCAATGTTCGGGAATTGATGGCGGTGCGCCTGGCGTGCCAGGCATTCCTCAATCTCCTACGTGGCCGTTGTGTGTTAGTTCTCATCGACAACACCACGGCCATGTTTTACATCAACAAGCAAGGAGGAGCACGTTCGTCAATTCTATGCCAAGAGGCCATTCGCCTGTGGGACTTCTGCATCGCCCACTCAATCCATCTCACGGCATCGTTCCTCCCTGGAGTCCAGAACACTCTAGCGGACCGACTCAGCAGGTCCTTCCAGACGCACGAGTGGTCTATCCGTCCGGACATCATACATTCCGTCTTCCAGAAGTGGGGGTTTCCCCAGATAGACCTGTTTGCATCCCGAGACAACAGGAAGTGCCACATGTTCTGCTCCCTACAAGGTCGAGCTCCGGGCTCCCTCTCGGATGCGTTTCTCCTTCCCTGGAAAGACCACCTGTTTTATGCCTTCCCTCCGTTTCCCCTGGTCCACAAGGTACTGCTCAAATTGCGCAGAGACCAGGCACAGGTAATTCTGGTCGCTCCAGCGTGGCCGAGACAACATTGGTACACCACACTGTTGGAGCTCTCGGTTCAGACACCGATCCCGCTTCCATTATGTCCGGATCTCATATCTCAGGACCACGGTCGGCTGCGTCACCCCGACCTGCAATCACTCCACCTCACGGCGTGGCTGCTCCATGGTTCACCCAGGCAGAGCGGCAATGCTCACACTCTGTCCAACAGATCCTGCTGAGCAGTAGGAAGCCCTCAACACGGACCACGTACCTGGCCAAGTGGAAACGGTTCTCCTGTTGGTGCGAACAACGAGCCACGTCCCCGTTGCAGGCACCCATTCCTCTCATATTGGAATATCTCCTCTCCCTAAAACAACAAGGGTTGGCGATATCTTCAATTAGAGTTCACCTGGCCGCTATATCGGCCTTTCACCCAGGGGAACTCGCGTCCTCGGTATTCTCTAACCCGATGGTTGTTAGATTCCTCAAGGGCTTAGACCGGACGTACCCACAACAGCGTCATCCCGTCCCGACGTGGGATCTCAATCTGGTTCTCTCCAAACTCACAGGTCCTCCGTTCGAGCCACTGGCCACCTGTTCACTTCTGTACCTATCCTGGAAGACAGCCTTCCTCGTAGCCATCACCTCAGCAAGGCGCGTTTCTGAACTCAGGGCGCTTACATCTGAGCCCCCTTACACAGTTTTTCATAAGGATAAAGTGCAGCTTCGTCCACATCCTGCCTTTCTCCCTAAGGTGGTTTCTACATTTCATATCAACCAGGACATATTTCTCCCGGTCTTTTATCCCAAACCACATGCCACTCGCCAGGATCAACGTTTGCATTCCCTGGACGTACGAAGGGCCCTGGCCTTCTATGTTGACCGCACAAAGCACTTTAGAAAGACGACGCAACTCTTCGTTGCAGTGGCTGACCGAATGAAAGGCTCACCGGTCTCCTCGCAACGCTTATCCTCCTGGATTACGTCTTGCATCCGGACTTGCTATGACCTGGCAGGTGTCTCAGCACCGCACCTCACCGCCCACTCCACGAGGGCCCAAGCCTCCTCGACTGCTTTCCTGGCGCAAGTTCCGATCCAGGACATTTGTAGAGCGGCAGTTTGGTCATCAGTCCACACGTTTACAGCCCACTATGCACTAGTGCAACAGTCCAGGGACGATGCTGCTTTCGGATCAGCGGTTTTGCACACAGCAATGTCTCACTCCGACCCCACCACCTAAGTTGGGCTTGGGAGTCACCTAATGGAATGGATATGAGCAAGCACTCGAAGAAGAAAAGACGGTTACTCACCGTTGTAACTGTTGTTCTTCGAGATGTGTTGCTCATATCCATTCCAAACCCGCCCCCCGTCCCCACTGTCGGAGTAGCCGGCAAGAAGGAACTGAGGGGGCGCCGGGTCGGCTGGGGTATATATTCAGCGCCATGAAGGCGCCACTCTAGGGGGCTCCACAGCCGACCCGCCGGTGTTGCTAGGGTAGAAAATCTTCCGACGATCGTGCACGCGGCGCGCACACACCTAATGGAATGGATATGAGCAACACATCTCGAAGAACAACAGTTACAACGGTGAGTAACCGTCTTTTTCACGGTGTTGAGCACCAAGGCATTCTAAAATTTGCTAAAATGTCTTGTCTAGAGAAACAAGAAATGGTTGGGGACAAATTTTAACCATTGGTTCCTGGCTTAGCATTTGTTGCCTTAACAAACCAGGTGCTATACAGCAGTTCTCTTCTGAGATCCTAGAAGAAGAATATCTTCACATCCATTAACAAGATTGATTCTCTTTAAAAAGGGGAACAAAGAGGACCCGGGGACATACAGACTAGTCAGCCTCACTTTGTTTAATAATTTGTTCCAGTATCTTTCCAGATATCAATCAGTTTGTAAGCACCTAGGGTTATAAGGACTAGTAAGCATGGATTTGTCAAGACAAAATCATTCCAAACCAACCCCATTTCCTTCTTTGTCAGGGTAACTGGCCTAGTGGATTCGGGGAAGCAATAGACATGATAAATCTTGGTGTTAAGGCTTTTGACACTGTCCTATGTGACAGTCTCATAAGCAAACTGGGGAAATGTGGCCTAGATGAAATGACTATAATATGGGTGCTTTTGAAAGACCATACTCCAAGAGTAATTACTGATGTTTGGCCGTCAAAATGAAAGAGCGTATCTAGTGGGATTCTGCAGGGGTCAATCTGGGTCCAGCATTATTTGATATTTTCATAAATGAAGTGGAGAGTATGCTTATAAAATTTGTAGATGACACCAAATACTTTGGAGCACAGGATCTAGAAATATGCTAATTTCTGAAAGCTGATTCGCTGATCCTGAGAGAGCAACCAGTATATAAGGCCAACAGCCAGCAGGCTGAACTTGTAGGGTTTTGGGGTTTTGTAGAGAACAGAAGCCGCAAGATACCTGCAAGAAGCAGCAGCTACTTGGAAAAGCAGCAGCAGCGGCAGAATTATAAGGTTGCCGTAGCAATGAGCAACTGCCTGCCAGCAAGTTACCTTAGCAGCAGCAATGAACAAGCAGCTAACCACCTCAGATCTGGCAGATAACAGCTGCAGAAGCCACAACCCCCTGAGACAACATTGACACCAGCTTTCCTATGACAGAGCAGAAGTATCCCTTTCTATAGAGCAATCAGAGGGATTGTGAAGAGAATGTAAGTCTAATTTTCCATCTCTTATTACGAAATACTTGGGTGTGTCTGTCAATAAAGCTGGATGCCTGTGTCTTGAGTGAAATCTCTCCTACCCATCCTGCGACTGGCCGATCATTCATAGGATATTAAATATTAGTGTTAAGTAAATGTTTTATTTGGTGAACATGGTGATGATTTCTTATGTGTCGATGGAGGCCACATATTGTACATTGGCCAAACCGGACAGTCTCTACATAAAAGAATAAATGGACACAAATGAGACATCAGGAATGATAACATACAAAAGCCCTTAGGAGAACACTTCAATCTCCCCGGATATTCCATAACATTTAAAAGTAGCCATCTTTCAACAAAAAAACTTCAAAAATAGACTTCAAAGAGAAATTACAGAACTAAAATTCATTTGCAAATTTAACACCATTAATTTGGCCTTGAATAGGGACTGGATGTGGCTAGCTTGATATTCCATAACAGATTTAAAAGTTTTATAGTTGTCAGAGTGAAATAAACTCTGATCTCATTTACACACCCGTCTCTGAGGAACTCTCCACAGGAACCAATCTGACACTGTCGTGCTCCTGTACCAGACGGGGGAAGGTCACAGAGCTTCTTTCTAAGCAAAATACTAACCAGGGCTGCGTTCAGCTGAAATAAGGTTTGTTGCACACACCACCACCTAGTGGTTCAACAGTATAATATAGTTTAGCATTCTATTACACAACCCACTCTACTCACAATGGGACACACACACACTAGCTCTCCATCTAGGAACTTCCCCACTGAGATCCCATGCACTTTACAGAGATCCATCAGACAGCCACGTCACCTTTAAAGAAACCTCCAACCATCTTCTTCCTCACAGCCACCTCTCATAGGTCTCTTTAGAGCAGGGGTGGGTAAACTTTTTGGCCTGAGGGCTGCATTGTGTTTCGTAAACTGTATGGAGGGCTGGTTAGGGGAAGGGGTCATGGGCTGGCCCCCACCTCCTATCTGCCCATCTGGGACTCCTGCCCCATCCAACCCCCCTGTTCCCCCTGACTGCCATCCACCCCCTCACCACCACCCCGAACTCCCCTGCCCTCTATCCAATCCCCCCTGCTCCATGCCCCCTTACTGCACTGCCTGGAGCACCGGTGACTGGCAGTGCTACAGCCGCGCTGCTTGGCTGGAGCCGGGCCACGCTGCTGTCTCCACCACGCAGCACAGAGACCAGATCAGGCCAGGCTCTGCAGTTGTGCTGCCCCAGGAGCTCACAGCCCCTCTGCCCAGAGCATTGCGCTGGCGATGAAGAGAGTGCACTGAGGCTGCAAGGGATGGGGGACAGCGGGGGAGGGGCCGGGGGTGAGCCTCCTGGGCCAGGCAGGGCCGGCTCCAGGCACCAGCCCACCAAGATTGTGCTTGGGGCGGCACCTGGAGGGGCGGCGCGGTGCTCCGGCTCCGGCTGCCGGGGAGAGCGGGGCCATGGCCAGGGCTCGCTGCCCTTCCCCCTGCGCTC
The DNA here is from genome assembly GCF_013100865.1 of Trachemys scripta elegans. Lineage (NCBI taxonomy): Eukaryota > Metazoa > Chordata > Testudines > Emydidae > Trachemys > Trachemys scripta. The sequence goes on along the minus strand of NC_048298.1, from coordinate 326,454,889 downwards.
TGGCCGCCGGGGAGAGCGGAGCCCCGGGCGGGCTCACCACCCTCCCCCCAGCGCTCTGGCCGCCGGGGAGAGCGGAGCCCCGGGCAGGCTCGCCACCCTCCCCCGGGCCCTCTGGCTGCCAGGGACAGCGGAGCCGCGGCGGGCTCGCCGCCTTCCCCCTGACGCTCTGGCCGCCGGGGACAGCGTAGCCCCGGCTGGGGCTGGCCGCCGGGGACAGCGGAGCCCCGGCTGGGGCTCGCCGCCCTCCCCCCGGCGCTCTGGCCGCCGGGGAGAGCGGAGCCCCGGCTGGGGCTCGCTGCCCCCCCCCGGGGTTCTGGCTGCCCTCCCCGCTGCGCTGGCGGGGGGCGGCCGTAGGCTTTTTTGCCTGGGGCGGCAAAAAAGCCAGAGCTGGCCCTAGGGCCAGGAGCCGGGCAGGATGGTCCCGCGGGCAGGATGTGGCCCACGGGCCGTAGTTTGCCCACCCCTGCTTTAGAGAGACCCACATCCATCCCCAGCTACCTCCCTACCCCACTCAAAGACACCGTGTTACACACCCAACACACTGCCCTCCTCCCCCACTGCCGGCCAGTTGCAAAACGGGAGGGTTTCTATACGTGTCGTCACCCCCCCCCCCGACACCCTGAAACTGTGTGTGCCTCCCCCACTAGACTGAGATCTAGACTCCCCAGACACCCTGACACTGCCCTCCTCCCCTCACTCAGAAATTCCCCCCTGAGATCTAGACACCCCCCCGGACACCCTGACACTGCTTTCCTCCCCCACTCACAGACCCCCCCCAGATCTCGACTCCCCAGACACCCTGACACTGCCCTCTTCCCCCACTCACAAACCCCTTGTACCTACACCCCTCACAGACACCCTGACACTGCCCTACTCTCTCCCTCACAGACTCCAAATACCCCCCCAGAAGACAGTCTTCCTCCCCCACTGACAGACACCCAGCCCCCGTGGTCCCGAGGGGAGGAAGTGATCAGCACAGGAAGTGTACACTGTTTCTATAGCAACCCTTCTGCAGCAGGCACCAAGGCAGGCACAGAGAGGAGGAGGAGGAGGGGGTTGAGTGAGGAAAGGCTCCCTCCTGGCTGAGTAACCAACATGCCTACCAACGCTGCTGCTTCTGCCACTCCAGCTGGTGAGCCTGGCTCAGCTCCTGCCCCTTCCCAGCACATAGGATGCAGCTTCATCAAGGGCTGGAGCCAAAGGGTTAATGACTTTGGGGGAGGCATGGGGGGTGGAGGGGGAGGTTATTTTGAATGATTCTTCCTCCCCACCCTGATCTGTGTAGACTGGAAGCCGTACTCCAGCATCGGGTAATGTCATGTCATAGCACAGGGATGTCACTGCATCAGGTTTATCCTGCCAGGCAAACTGTTAAAAATATGGTTCTGGGCTGGCCCAGGGGTGTCCTGACATCCCTGGGTTCTAGTCCTGGCTGTGCCATTTTTGACTCACTGATAAATGGGGCTCACTGAGGTTCCTGATTAAAGTCTGCAAGGGGCTCAGACAAAGAGGTTATGATTGCTGTTATCATAAGCTCTTTCCTTCTGTGCACTCTGAAACACCCCCCCTTAGAGGTTCAGTGTGGCTGATTTTTTTGTTTAACTAATTAACAAAAAAATTGAAGTATCAGCATTGTTTCTCCTTCACAGGGTTCAGAATGAAACTATTGTTCAGTTTTTGATTTTTTTTTCTGATTTTTTTTTTTTTACCTCAAGAATGGTATTGAAATTTTCACCAAATTAGTTATTGATTTTTTTTTTGTTTCCTGAAAACTTGATTATCTGTTAATGAATAATTTCTATAACCACTTTGATAATGGTTTCAGTAAAAAATTCAATGAAATGTGACAAATTGGGAGGGTAGCTGGGAAGTAGTACAGAGTTATTGGGCATCTGGAATACCTTTACCCTTTCAGGTTGCAGATCTCAGTATATCTGCAGTTTTAGAGGGTCACTGTCCATTCCATAGAAAATGGGGAGTGCAAACCTCTCCCTCTTCACCAATTAGGTATTTCCAAGAAACGCCACAAGTAAAAATTCACTATGTTTGCCAGCCCTTCTGTGTGTTTGTGTTATGGAAAAGATTATTTAACCCAAACTCATTGCATTGACATTGTCAAAGTGCCTACATGTTCTTCTCATTGAATACAGTAGGTCAGAGTCTCAGCTGATGTAAATCAGTATAGTTCCATTGAGGTCTGTTGGGTTACTGTCCTAATGATACTGCTGACACTGTTTCTGAAAATAAACAAACAAAAATAAATAAAACAAAACAAAACAAAAAATCCCCTAAACCCACCAGCCAAAAATAACCCCCCAAGATCTTTGAGACCTGGACCATCTTTTTGTTCTGTGCTCGTACAGTACCTAACACAGTGGAGCTCTGGATCCACAATTGAGACTTCTCAGTGCCACTGCAATACAAATAACTAAATAGCAATAATATGGGGAGCTCGTGAGAGGAGAACACTTGTTAGGGACATTCATGCACTTTTTACATAAATTGCTTGGTGCTTTTCCTAATAATACTTAGCTTGTATACTCTTTAGCATCTCAAATTGCTTTTCAGTGTTGAGTAAGAATTATTATTCCTACTTTGCACAGGGAGAAATTGAGGTACAAATAGGTTAAGGCCCATATTCTGAAACTTGTGTGATCTGTAGTATTGGACCCTGTATCTGTGAAGATCCTCATCACCTTGGCAAACCTAATGAAATAACACAATACTGCACTCCGATACCAGTGCTGTGGAAGATGGTTCTTTGTTGACAACTTATTAGCCATTTTGGGTTAATTTTAAACTTAGCTGTCTGAAGTTAACTATCTAAAACCATACATGGTCTCAGACCAGGCCATTATTTAGGTTTGCAAATTTTGCCCCTAAGTGACTTGCCCAAGATCACACAACTAGTTTGTGGAAAAGCCCAGAAGAGAACTGATGTCACCTGATTCCCACTCCAGTGCCAGATTCTCTGGATGATGCTGTCTGTAAATTTACAGCCTGATCCTACATCACCAAAGTCATTGAGACTGTTTGCCAGAAGCTGGGAATGGGTGACAGAGGATGGATCACTTGATGATTACCTGTTCGGTTAATTTCCTCTGAAACACCTGGCATTGGCCACTGTCAGGAGACAGGATACTGAGCTAGTGGGACCTTTGATCTGATCCAGTATGGCCGTTCTTATGTTCTTAGAGTGTTGTCACAGACGTCAATGGGAGCAGGATGTCAGGTCATAATAACAAGCTGATGGCTACCTAAGGCCTTGTCTACACTACAAGAGTAGTTCGATTTTACTTGCATCGAATTTTTGGAATCGATATTGCAAAGTCGAACGTGTGTGTCCACACTAAGGACAGTAATTCGACTTTGTGAGTCCACACTAACGGTGAAAGCGTCGACATTCGAAGCGGTGCACTGTGGTCAGCTATCCCACAGTTCCCGCAGTCCCCTCTGCCCATTGGAATTCTGGGTGTAGCCAGCAATGCCTTCTGGGTAACAAAATGTGTCGAGGGTGCTTTTGGGTAACTGTCGTCATCCGTCCATCACTCCCGCCCTCCCTCCCTGAAAGCGCCGGCGGGAAATCAGTTTGCGCACTTTTCCAGTCATTGACAGCGCGGACGCCACAGCACTGCGAGCATGGAGCACGCTGCGACCATCGCTGCAGTTGTGGCCGCTCTCAACGCCTCGCAGCTTATCATACAGGTTTCCCTGAGGCAGATGCAGAAAAGTCAGGCGAGGAGGCTACGGCACCGCGGTGATGGCCTGAAGTCTGAGAGTAGCACAGACCTCTCAGAAAGAACGGGACCCAGCGCCGAGGACATCACGGTGGCAATGGGTCATGTTGATGCCGTGGAACGGCGATTCTGGGCACGGGAAACAAGCACTGAGTGGTGGGACCGCATAGTGCTGCAGGTCTGGGATGAATCCCAGTGGCTGCGAAACTTTCGCATGCGGAAGGGAACTTTCCTGGAACTTTGTGAGTTGCTGTCCCCTGCCCTGAAGCGCAATGACACCCGGTTGCGAGCTGCACTGAGTGTCCAGAAGCAAGTGGCCATAGCCCTCTGGAAGCTTGCAACGCCAGACAGCTACCGGTCAGTCGCGAACCAGTTTGGGGTGGGCAAATCTACCGTGGGGGTTGTTGTGATGCAAGTAGCGAAGGCAATCGTTGATGTACTGCTGTCAAAGGTAGTGACCCTGGGAAACGTGGAGGCGATCATAGATGGCTTCGCAGTGATGGGATTCCCAAACTGTGGTGGGGCTATAGATGGAACTCACATCCCTATCCTGGCACCGGACCACCAGGCCAGCCAGTACATTAACCGAAAGGGCTACTTTTCAATGGTGCTGCAAGCACTGGTGGACCACAGGGGACGTTTTACCAACATCTACGTGGGATGGCCAGGCAAGGTTCATGACGCTCGTGTTTTCAGGAACTCTGGTCTGTTTAGACGGCTGCAACAAGGTATTTACTTCCCGGACCACAAAATAACTGTTGGGGATGTGGAGATGCCTATAGTGATCCTCGGGGACCCAGCCTACCCGCTAATGCCCTGGCTCATGAAGCCCTATACTGGCGCCCTGGACACTGAAAAAGAACTCTTCAACTACCGGCTGAGCAAGTGCAGAATGGTGGTGGAGTGTGCTTTTGGACGTCTCAAGGGGAGATGGAGAAGCTTACTGACTCGCTGTGATCTCAGCGAAACCAATATCCCCATTGTTATATCAGCTTGCTGTGTGCTCCACAATCTCTGTGAGAGCAAGGGGGAGACCTTTATGGTGGGGTGGGAGGTTGAGGAAAATAGCCTGGCTGCTGATTACGCACAGCCAGACAGCCGGGCGATTAGAAGAGACCAGCGGGAAGCGCTGTGCATCCGGGAGGCTTTGAAAGCAAAGTTCCTGAGTGAGCAGGGTAACCTGTGACTATTAAGTTTGTGTACAGAGAAGCTGAACCTGCCCCCGTTTCTTTACCCAGTTAATGTTGACTATCCTATCCAGTTACATACCCCCTTCACCCCCCCTCCAACACACGTGTCGAAATAAAAATAGTTCTACTTTGTTAATGCACACTGTTTTCTTTACTACTGTTTTCGCGGGAATTTTTTAAAACTGGGACGCAGACTGTGGTGCGGAGCGGGTGTAGTGTAGTGACGCGAATGAAGCTTCTAAACTCAAGGATTGACAGGCTCCGCTGCGGTGGGATGGTTGTTTCAACGGAGCCTGTCACCCCTCCTGATCGGGACTGTGTGTATGGGGGGGCTATGTGACTTTGTGGCAGGGGGAGGACGGTTACAGATCCCCTGCTGCGTGGCTCTGTGATCCTGCATAAGGACCGCCACTTAAGATCTGTAACTGCCCTCCCCCGCCACAAAGTCACAGAGCAACCCACCCCCCACCACATAACATGAAAACCACCTCCCAGACTAACCAGGGTAACTAGTCACTGCATCACTGTACTGTCTATGTGCCCTGCTGCTGTGCCTGCCCTCGCCGATGTACCCTGCCAAAGGTGACTGTCCTGTCCAATTACCAACCCCCTTTCCCCTCCTCCTCCAAAAGAACATGATTGAAACAGTAGTTAACAGAAACGTATTTTTTATTATCAACTACACATGGAACTGGGAGGTGAAACTTGGACGGGGGCTTGTGTCAGGTGGGAAGGAAAGAACTTTTCAAATTTTGGGGAATGAGAGCCTTCTGCTACTCGAGCTCTCTGCAGGGGTGGAGTGAGAGTTAGCACGGACTCTGCCGCCTCTCCTTCTTTGCACTTTGGGTGAGGTGGGTATGGGACTTGGTGGTGGGGGAGGGCGGTTAGAGATGGACTGCAGCGGGGCTCTGTCCTCCTGCCTCCGTTCCTGCAGAACATCCACAAGGCGCCGGAGCGTGTCTGTTTGCTCCCTCAGTAGTCCAAGCAGCGTTTGAGTCGCCTGCTGATCTTCCTGCCGCCACCTCTCCTCCCGATCCATGTTGGCTTGGTGCATTTGGGTCAAGTTCTCCCGCCACTGGGTCTGCTGTGCTGCCTGGGCTTGGGAACAGGCCATAAGCTCCGAGAACATGTCCTCCCGTGTCCTCTTCTTCCTATGCCTAATCCGCGCTATCCTCTGGGAGTGTGATGCCAGGCTAGGTTGTGAGACAGTCGCAGATGGGGCTGTGGAAATGGGAAAAAGGGAGTGAATTCCTCAGAAAGATAAATGTAGTTGTGAACAAAGAACATAGTCTTTCTCTGTGAACAAGACCATGCACAGCACCTATCACATGCACACTCAGCACAAGGTCGAATTCTCGGCCTTCGCATTCAGTGCCTGGGGTCTTGCACAGCACATTTGAGAAGCGGGGCAGCACAACGGAATTTCTGTTGCAGGCAGACATGGTAAGCCATAGACCTGTGGCAGTTTAAAACTTTTATATTACCACTGGCCTCATTTCACATTTAAAGCAATGTCAGTCCCTGCTTCCAGCAATCCGGCAAGCGGGAACTCTGCCCCTGTCCCACCCCCTCGCGGCTGTCCCTGGGAACGATCCCTTTCGGCTGCCCCTCTCCCGCCTCCACCATGTGGCTGCAAACCAGCGGTTACAGTTCTGTAAAGGAATGGTCAAGCAGTCCCAACACTAACATTCCCCTACCTAATTCAAAGCAGGTCACCATGGGCGACATCACCCTGATGAGGATCTCTGAGAGCGACAGAGAGAGAATGCTCCGGGAAAGCCTCCAAAGACCAGGGCCGTATGCCGCCCTGCTGTGCAGAGCAATGATTCCCAAGTACTTGATAGTCTCGTGGCGCGGCAACGTGTCCTACTTCGGAGGACCCAATAAGGCCGCTCTCCCCAGGAACCTCATGCAACGGCTTTCCAATTACCTCCAGGAGAGCTTCATCGAGATGTCCCAGGAGGATTACTGCTCTATCCCCGGACATATAGACCGCATTTTACTGTAGCTGCAGTAGTAGGGAATAAACAGTAGAGCGGCTTGGGCAGGACAATCACGGAAAACCGGACATTGCTAGATTTTTTTTCAAAACTTGCACTGCCCATGACTGAACCGTTAAGCGCCTAGGGCAAAGTAATCATGAACAACCCATTCTTTTAATTGTTAATATTCCTGTTCTGTTAAAAATAAATGTTTAGATGTTTTCAACACTGACTGGATGATCCTTCCCCAGATTCTGTGTCCGGGGTAACGGCTGGGGACGCTTGGTAGGGGATCTCTGTAAGGGTGATGAAGAGATCCTGGCTGTCGGGGAAATCAGTGTTGTGAGCGCTGCCGACTGCCTCGCCCTCCTCATCTCTCCTCATCTTCCCCGTCCCCTAACATGTCCGAGGAACTGGCCGTGGACACTATCCCATCCTCAGAGTCCACGGTCAGTGGTGGGGTAGTGGTGGCGGCCACACCGAGGATGGAATGCAGTGCCTCGTAGAAACGGGATGTCTGGGGATGGGATCCGGAGCGTCCGTTTGCCTCTTTGGTCTTCTGGTAGCCTTGTCTCAGCTCCTTGATTTTCACGCGGCACTGCGTTGCATCCCGGCTGTATCCTCTCTCTGACATGTCTTTAGAGATCTTCTCGTAGATCTTTGCATTCCGTCTTTTGGATCGCAGCTCGGAAAGCACAGACTCCTCGCCCCACACAGCGATGAGATCCAAGACTTCCCGATCAGTCCATGCTGGGGCCCTCTTTCTATTCACAGACTGCACGGCCATCACTGCTGGAGAGCTCTGCATCGTTGCCAGTGCTGCTGTGATCGCCACGATGTCCAGACAGGAAATGAGATTCAAACTGGCCAGACAGGAAAAGGAATTCAAATTCAAATTTTCCCGGGGCTTTTCCTGTGTGGCTGGTCAGAGCATCCGAGCTCGTACTGCTGTCCAGAGCGTCAACAGAGTGGTGCACTGTGGGATAGCTCCTGGAGCTATTAGCGTCGATTTCCATCCACACCTAGCCTAATTCGACATGACCATGTCGAATTTAGCGCTACTCCCCTCGTCGGGGAGGAGTACAGAAGTCGAATTAAAGAGACCTCTATGTCGAACTAAATAGCATCGCAGTGTGGACGGGTGCAGGGTTAATTCGATGTAACGGCGATAACTTCGACATAAACGCCTAGTGTAGACCAGGCCTAAGAAATGCCATAGCTATTAGTAATAGCAAGCCACACAGGATGATTAATAGAGTAAGTGTAGCCTAATGGATTCTGCACTGGACTGGGTTCTATTCCTGGCTCCCCTGCTGGGTGACCTTGGGCTTGTCTCTGTGTCTCAGCTTCTCCATCTGTAAAATGGGGATAATGATGCTTACCTCCTTTGCAAAATGCTTGGAGAGCTGCTAATGACAAACACTATGTAAGAGCTAAGCATTATTACTGGACAAAGAATCACTCTCTATAGTAGTTGTCATTCTGGTATCAAAATGTAGTAAAGGATAACTTGATGTTTCAGTAGGTTTGACGGTGTGATAAAGATTCTCACAGACATAATGTCCAGTCCTACAGCCCTTATTCTGAAAAAGTTCATATTGGCTACTAGGAATGGGGAGTTTCGTCAGAGTAAAGATCAGGTTCATTATATTGCTGTTAAGCATCTTCAAAACTAATATACCTTTCCATATCAGCATCTTCTGATTCATTCTGTGTTTCATGTCCCCACAATGTAATCCGAGTGGTTAATGACCCTTTGTTATTCTTCAACAGCTGTCAAGAAGAAGCCAAATTATGCTAACATACATGAGGCAGTGAAAGCCGGTGATGTAGAACAACTTGCATCAATGGTAAAAAGCGGAGCCAGTATTAATGAGGTGGATTTAGTCCATAAATTTACACCTTTGCACTGTGCAGCACACTCTGGAAGCCTGGAGGTAAAACTTTTTTTAGATCTAGGACACAACAAGGTTCCTATGAATCAATGCTTTCCTTCTCAGGGGACTGAACACAAGCTTGCAAACTCATGCTGATCTGACTGAATCAATAATCTCTTTGTCTATTTATTGCTTAGTAAATCCATTCAGCACTAGTAAAGCAGGAACTTATCATGATGAATATACAATTTAAATATGATGCAGAAATTAATATCTTATTTTTCAGTTTTCTAGACTTATTGTGCCTTTTCCATGCCTTAGGCATGTTACGTGTATTCAGCGTCGCAGGATTTCATAGTACATTACAGAACAACCTAGAGGAGACTTTCCCTGTCCTAACATAGGCTCCATTTATAGTCTTCCTTACAGACTCATGCCTTCCTCCATCCCTCAAGCAACCCTGTTCAGTCTGCCTCCCCGTCACTTCAGGGAAAGCCCAGGGAAATATGTAACATTTACCGCAGGTCCTAAAGGTAATCAAATCTGAGCGCAGGCCAACTAGATGAAAAGTGAATTTAAGAGCCATTGATTCCATCTGCGAACTGTGCCACCAGCCCAGTTCCCTTTGATACCAATGGAATCTTAGTCTGAGTACATCAGGTGACTGAAGAAGGACTTGACAGGACTGTAACCATTTAGGGGTTTACAGGTCAAAATCAACACCTTAACTATTTACCCATAAATTAGTTGACAACCCCTGCACCAGTGTTATGAGCTTCCAGAGATTAAAAACTGGGCTGCCACATTCTGAACAAGCTGCTGTATCATCTTGTAACCTCATGTGGAATGCACTGTAGCAATCTAACCTTGAAGCGACAAACGCATGGGTAACTATGGTAAAAGCCATATGCCAAAGGAAGCTTCTTGCTAAATGCAAGTAATAAGAAATACATTGCTGCTTTCCACGTGTCCAGAAACCAGCAGGGAGCTAACAAGACCCCCAGGTTTTGGTCTTTAGAAACAAACTGTGCTCATATCTCATCAGTCTGGGCTGTTCCTATAACTTCTGCCATTTTTCCCAATGATCCCCCCACCCTGTAAGTCAGGTTGTGGTCTTGTTTGGGTTGAGTCTCATCTAGCCAACATTCACCAATGCCCCAGTTATAGAGACAACAGAGGAACCAGTGATGGAGCCTGGCTTAAACTGCTGCTGGAGAAAATATTGTACATCTAACAAAGAAAGTTTTATCTGATGCTCTGGAGAGCATCTAGAGCTGCTGGAAGTGACCACTAGAGCACAAAATACCTCTGAAAGTGAGGATGGGAGGAGAGAAAGGGTACCACAAGTCCAGGGAGTCTAAACAGAAAAATGTAGGAAGACAAAGAGTTGATTTTTTTCTTTGTTTGCAATAAACATAATTAGAATTGTACAGAAGGATGTTTGTGCCCATTTCTCCAATTTTTAAATTTATCCTTCCACTTTCATAGTGGAAAGATACATTACACAAATAGCCCTATAGGTTACATCTTAAATCTTTTAAAATTGAAATGTAAAATTACATAAGCCATACTGTAAGATCAGTAAGGTATGCTTGGGTCCACTTTAGTAGGCTAATGGTACATTTCTTGGATGGATGAAGGAATGAAGCTGTAGTTTTCTAATGCAGCTACAACTTACTAATGCATTCCCTGTTGTGGCTTATTGTAATAATGAAGAATTCCGATAATGCTTTGAAACGTAATATCAACTGATATTTGCAGTGAATTCCCTATTAGAACTGTATACTGGATCCATGATAATTACCTATATTTAAAACAAATGTGAATGTCTTTGTCTTTGATTTGATTGGTAGTGTCTTCACTGGCTGCTTTGGCATGGGGCTGATATAACAGCTTTAGCTATAAGAGACTGGACAGCAGCTCACCTTGCTGCTATCAGAGGTCATGATGCTTGTATGCAGGTAAGTGTAAATATTTACATCAAAAGTAAATAGGGCAGATCCTCACCCATTGTGGAACTGTGACAGTTCACACCAGCTGAGGATTTACTCCAGTGTCCTGAAAAGACGTGGTAACAAAGATTCATACTGTACACTATGGTGGGGTTTTCAAAGCTGTATAGGATATTTAGATGCCAACTGGACATCTGTATCCCTTAGATCAGTGGTTCTCAACCAGGGGTCCAGGGCCTGGGGGACCGCGAGCAGGTTTCAGGGGGTCCGCCAAGCAGGGCCAGCATTAGACTCGCCGGGGCTCAGCTCAGAAAGTCGAAGCCCCGCCGCATGGGGCTGAAGCCTGAGGCCTTGAGCCCCACCACCCAGGGCTGAAGCCAAAGCATGAGCAGCTTAGCTTCATGGGGGCCACTGTGGCAGGGGGCCCCAGGCAACTGCCCTGCTTGCTGCCCCCTAATGCCGGCCCTGGCTTTTATATGCAGAAAACCAGTTGTTGTGCCACAGTTGGGCCCTGGAGTTTTTATCACATGTTGGGGGGGCGTCTCAGAAAGAAAAAGGTTAAGAACCCCTGCCTTAGATGTGTTTGGAAACCTCACCTAGATATTTTCAGAATTAGAAACATGTCTGATTGTAAATAACACACAAGATAGATCTACTATACATTATTATTATGTTCTTTATTGTTTGTATAGTGACAGTGCCTAGAATCCCAGTCAGGGACCAAGACCCCATTATACTAGCTGCTATACAAACCTAGAATGCAAAGATGGTCTCTACCTCAAAGAGTTTATGATCTAAATGTAAGGCAAGACACAACAGGCAGATAGAAGACAGAAAGATGGGGCACACAATATACTGCACTCATCACTATGAGAGAAGACAACATCCATGAACTCCTTCCTACTTCACTCAGAAGTTACCCTGGTGACAGTATAAAGTAATCCTCCCAGGTGACATTTGCTCTTTAATTTTGTAAACTGAATTTCTGCTTTGTATTTATTTAGGCCCTTGTAATGAATGGAGTAAACTTAACAGCTCAAGATGACCGAGGATGCAATCCGTCACATCTAGCTGCAGCCCATGGACAATCATACACTTTACAAACCATACTCCGGAGTGGAATGGTGAGGAAATTTTATCTTCTAAGGGGATTTTTCTTTTTTTTGGGGACACGGCACACTTGCATTATATCATTACAACTCCTACAGTAGGGCCAAATCATGGTATACTTTTGCAAACAAAAACTTCCATTGATTTGATGGGACTTAGGACTGTAGGATTTGACATGTAGTTTAATTATTATCTGTGCGCTATTGGTGAGAGCATATTTAGTTTAAATTAATGTTATTTATTATGAGGCACATAAGGAAAATGATCCAAGAATTTAAAAAGAATGAATATTTTGGAAAAGTAGAACATTTCATTAGCTGATAGTGACAGTTAAATAGAGATCAGAAGCTTTTATTATCATGACCTTTTTCAATCTTGATATTTTTTAGCTTAAAAAAATAAAATTTATATCTAACATATTGTGAGCAGCAACATGGCCAGAGTATGTCAAAAATGTTATATATATATATATATATATGTGTGTGTGTGTGTTTTAATTTTTTAAATAAAACAAAAAAACATAGGGGAAGCATTATCTATATGCCTATAAATGGGAATCATTTGTTCATAGCATCTTTCTTTAAAGTAACTTAAAAGTTTATATAGGTTTTCATAACTGTTTTGGTCACCTACTATAAATACCTGATTTCTATTTACAAATGTGATCTCTGATGTACATGTTGTTTCTACTGAAACATAAAGGAACTAAATAAATGAACCTGCTTCTTTCATTCTAGGATGCAAATGTTTCAGATAGGAATGACTGGAAGCCAGTTCATTATGCTGCTTTTCATGGCCGCTTGGGTTGTTTGCAGCTTCTTATTAGATGGGGAGCTACTATAAATGACGTGGATAACAATGGAAATCTTCCAGGTACCTTGGGGTGGGAGGGGTGGGGAAGTCTACAGCTCTAACTTTTGGCTTTTAGTTGCTCTGTTATGTGAATATTTAGCATATGAGAAATCATCTACACTAGCAATATTTGCTAACAGATTTCACACAGTTGCCACAGTTATCTTCTAAGAATTGGGGGAATTTATGTTATCTGTAACACTGATGCCTGGTAATTGTTAGCTAATGCTGACTTCTTGTAATGGCAACCAGTGATGAGTTTCATCAAACATATTCTATGGCACTTTCCCATTCCTATAGCCCAAGTTGCAACTATTGGGCCATATTCTGAACTCGGTGACACTGGAATAAGTTTGGAGTACCCCAGTGTCTTCAAAGGAGTTATTTCCGATTTACATTTGACTGAGATCAGATTCTGGCCCATCTACTTTTGTCCCAATTCTGTCTCTTCATCCAAGTCCCATTCTCATCAAGTACGAAGTTTCAGTCTCCATTTCTCAGGTGTCTCATCCTAGTGCCAGTCTCCTTGCCCAGCAGGTCCTAGGACTTGTCCAGATGAACATTTAATGCACAGTATGCTGGGGTGTAAATTTGTGTCGCACTAGCATGTTGCATACCACTGCCCATATGGACTCTGCTGCTGCGCACTAAAAATTCCCTAGTGCACTATGATCTGCTCTGCTTTGAAACAGAAGTAGATCAAAGCGCATTAGGAACTTTTTAGAGCATGGAGGCAGGGCTTACACGGACAATTAGTGCATGGCAGGCAAGTGTGAGGTAGATTTACGCTGCATCTTGTCACTCACTGTTTGTCTAAAAAAGCTCCAAGTCTCACCCCTTCAGTGTAAAGAAATGATTTTTCTTCACAATAATGGACTTTACAGTGAAATATTCCATTTTTCTGACAGTAGCGTACCTGTCCCAGTTTCCCCACAATGTCCAGTCCCCTTGTCCAGCTAGTCCCAGTCTTCCATCACCTGGTCTTCCTCTGATCTGTCTCTCTCCCCACCCAAACCTCCACTCACCCACCCCACACACATTCCCACTGGCTCCCTGCTCTTAGCCCCAGTCTCCCTCCTCAGGCGCCTCATCAAATATCAGTGTCATCCCCTGCCAGCTCCTTTTCCCAGTCTCTTGGCCCAGCCAATCTTCGTCTCCCCTCTCAGGCTTCTTGTCCCAGTCTACTCCTCCTGCCTTTCTTCAGATCTTGTTCTTGTCCCCTCTGCATTTGAATCAGGCAGCTTCCTCTTGTACCTTGCCTTGGCCCAGTGATGGGGAGTCACTGAGAGCACAGGCAAAACAGTCTCCCAGTTCTCAGTTCAGGTATCTGGAGCCAGAATCCGCATGGCCTGCAGCAGCCCAGAGCTGCAATTGCAGGGAAAGTTCTGCTCAGTCCTGGATGGGAGCATGCCCAGTATGAATCTTCAGGGAACTTAGCTGCTAAAATCTAAGAAGTCTCTACTGAGCATGTGCAAACTGCAATTTTTCAGAGGCTTATAACTTGGCCAAATTCGGGGGGAGGAGGGAAGCAGAGTGGTTAGAACAAGGCAGGGATGGCAAAAGGCATATCCTGACACAAAGGCCACCCACCTGCCTAATTTCAAATCCCTGCTCCAAAGTGTGGGAGTGCTAGGCCTTTTCAAAGAAATCCTTAACCGAATTTTTTAAATGGGCAAAGCAACATAATTTGGCTGAAATTAAATGACAACAACAAAAAATCAGCCTGAGGCAGATTCCTGGCATGGAAAATTTCAGCCTAAATGGTTAAAGTTCGGCAAAGTTATAAGCAACTGAAAACAGGATCTTATAAGAAGTGTCAGGCCACCTTGATGATAGGGAATAGGCAGTGCTACCAGCCCCACCTACAATATCATAATCTGTACCTAACATTAAGCATATATATGTTAAACTCACCTCTCCCTGGGAAACTCTGCAACTGCTTGGGTGAAATCCTGACTCCGCTGAAGCCAATGGCAAAACTCTCATTGACTTCAATGGAGCCATGATGTCCCCCCTGAATTCTGGCCTTATGCAGCAGGCATTTTGCTGCAGAGCCTCATAGAATTTGCATGGAGTAGAAGGCTGTGCTTAGTTTGTTAGATTGTTCCTTTAGTTTACACATGGCAAGAATTTACTTATGTGAAATACATTAGTGGTGCTTGAACTGGTATAATGTTTTAACTATTATGGGGTAATAGGATTCTTAATTGAAGAGAAATGATTTTTCTTTACAATAATGGACTTTACAGTGAAATAGTCCATCTTTCTGTCAGTAGCATATCAGCCATATTATACAGAATATTTTCATGCAGTGACATTAGGTAACTAATAAGTGTTTATTTGACATTCAGTTCCTCCTTCCCCTTTCCCACTGATGGGAATGGAAAATACTACAGTTTATAATGCAATGAGCATAGGTTTTGCACTTCCATAGCTCATTTCATTATGGTTGTCAACACTCTTTACAAATATTGTATAATTAAGCCTTCCAGTACCTTGTAATATCAGTAAGGTGACATGTAACCCCTTTGGAGTAGAACACAGCAGCTGCTGTACACAGCAATACTATACAACAATTCAGGACAGAAAAGGAATAGGAATTCTGTATAGAGATGAAATTATAGGGCAAATTTATAGAAACAAAGTGTAATTACTTGCTACTTTATAGGACCTTTCATCAACAGACCTCAAAGTACTTTACAAAGGAACATAAGTATTATTATTCCCAGCTTATATATGGGGAAACTGAGGAACGGGGCAGTGACGTGACTTGCTCAAGGTGTCCCATCCATTGGAAGCTTGCTGCCTCCACCTGAACTAGAATTTGGCTAGGATAGGGGTGGCCCATACAAGGAGCTGCATATTAACTTCTGAAGAGCCGCATGTGGCTTCGGAGCCACAGGTTGGCCACCCCGAGCTAGGACAACAAGATTAAACTTCTACTCTTACAAAAAGTGCTAGGGGATCTTGAACAGCCATAGGTGATCGGGATTCAGGCTGGTGTTCATCCAAAAGATGGCATCCCCGATAACACATTGTCCCAGTGGCTGAAGTAACCTGTCTGATCGCTCACATGCCCCAGCCCTGTGGGGAGGGAAGGATGGCTGGATCATCTCAGCAGTGGATCTTCCATTTCTCTCTGTCCCTAGCCAGCCTCCTTCTGCCTCCTTTGCATTGCGGTGCTGAGCTCTGCACTGGGCAAGGTGTGAGCATCTCTAGTCCAGCCTCTTGGAGTCCTGCCCCCACTTTTCATGCAGTGGTACATGCCTGGAGAGCCTCCCCAGCTGTGTGTGTGGTGGGAAGGGGGCTGGATTTGGGTCTCGGTGGTATTAGCAAATATATCTGAACCAGAATAATTATGAACTGTGTTCCTAGGATGCTGTGTATCTCATGCTAAGCTTTATTGTGGAAATCTACTACTAGTAAAAACCTATGTTCCTTTACATGTGGGAACTGTCAGAAACAAGATGCATGTTCTGTTAAGGAATGTTACATGTAAATTGCTGCTAGGTACATTAGGACAAACTGTTTGTGGCACTATGGTCTGACACTATTTGTACTCTTTGATTGAATAATAGTGTTATTTTTTATGGTTGGTCTTCGATGTTTTTAGAAAAATAGATATGAAATTAGATTAATCTTCTGCTTGTTGTAAATAACTACACTATGTATGTAAAATATAAATAAGGTGAATTAAGCTCACACTTTGGAGCAGGTTTGAAGCTGCTCTCTGGACTGGTGAGATATTAATCCTCACATTTATGTACTGTGCTGTTTTGTCTTTGACTAATAAAACCTGAATAACCCTCAGTTAGCTGACATCAAATCAAATCCGACTCTAACAGTAGGCTTTGAACAGTAAACACAACTTAGCCAATTAGCTCTTTGTTTGGCAAGTGGCTGTGCTTCGGTTTAATATTGCCATGTTCTTCCTTTGTGCATTAGCTCATCTGGCAGCAATGGAGGGCCACCTGCATTGTTTTAAGTTCTTGGTTAGTAAAATGACCAGTGTGTCTCACACCTTGAAAGCCAGGAATGACCATGGGGAGACCCCAAAGGACTTGGCACAGAGGTTCTATAAGGATAATATTGTGCAGTACGTCGACAGCGTGGAACATGAGAGAGATCATCCAGAAGAACAGGAAAGTGAGTAGAAGCCTGAAAAGCTTCCGAGATGCTAGCTTGTAAAACAGAAAATGCCACAATGCAAAAATAACTCTGTAGAAATGATTGATACAAATGACCTGAGCAGCAGGTGATTCTAATGAACAGCAGGTGATTCTAACTTTCAAGTGGAACTGTGTGTATAATCAGTGTGAGAAACAGCTGAACCTTCCAAAAGTTGTTACCTTTATTGATATTTAAAGGCCTAGATTTCCGATTGTGATGCTACATATGTGTCATGTCTCCGATTTTCTCATAATGAAAACAAACAGCAAAACCATGCTATGCAGTCCTTTTGCTTTAGTTATACAAAGCTGTTCATGTTCCTTTTAGAATCTGACACATATTCCAATGTCCACAAATTTCCAGGCAGTTACATATTTAGGACCAGATTTTGATTCACTTATTTATGTTGAGTTATACCTTACTCTGGCAATAATCCCACTGAAATCAATAGGACTACTTGATAAGTAAGGTATTATTCAAGAGAGAGGATAGCAGAAGCTGGTTCATTATGATTATTCTGAAGGGAAGACTTGCTTGACTTTTCAAGCCCTCATTCCATATCTATTAGTCTTTTCTTAGTATTAATCATATCAACTAACAAGAAAAATCAAAGTGCCTCAATGGATAATTTTTCCACCAAGAAAAATTAAAACATTGTATATCCTACCTAGGACTGTTGACTTGAAAATAAGGAGACAGCTTCAGTTTCCAGCATTATTAGTCCATTAAATTTCAACCAAAGGTCTATTTATTACTACAGAAATGTGAAGTGAATCTCCTCTCTGTAGAACTATAAGATGCCTGTAGCCAGTAGCCAAGACATGCTTAGCGAAGCCTATGATGATAATGCTATGTTCTGCAGCCGTGTTTCAACCAATTAAGGGTGCATTAACCTCACTAACAAGTATGATATTTCCATGTTCAAATTATTATTTGGAGAGAGAAACTATGAAAAGTGAGGTGAAAAAATACCTTGTTTGCCTGCTTATTGGAATTATTGGCATTTGCTTGGAATCATGTCTGTTCTATTTTTCAGATTTAGCATTTCCAGCCCATGTGGCTGCCTTCAAAGGGGACTTGGTGACACTTAGAAGATTAGTGGAAAGTGGAATCATCAATATTAATGAACGGGATGAAAAGGGATCCACTCCCATGCACAAAGGTCAGTAATTAGGAACTGTGTTGCAGCTCATTACTGTTTGTTATTGACTTGTTCACTTACTTATTTAAGTGGCTGCTCATCGGGTAAGCTTCATGAACTACAGCATCTCATTTTCCCAAGGGCTCCAAAGGGCAGCCAGCAGAGATTATGCAGCCAAAAAATGAATATTTGGTGGTCGTCAACTTTTGTATACATCACAAGTGAATGTCTAGGTTGCTACTGCTGCATCACCAAGGATAGCAAGATGGTGCAGTGCACCCTCCAATCTCCTAATCATGCATTTCCCCACCATGTTTGATCGTCTTCATCGTTGCCCTGCAGTCAGTTGTGAAGATTGAAGTAAGCCAAATTTCTGCATTGTGGCAGCCACTCTGGTCATTCCATCAGCAGCCTATTACGTCTAGTCCAGGATCTGCATCCCAGGTTGCAAACAGCTGGATGTAAGTGTGATATATCTGGGTACAATCTAGACTATATGAGCAACTGTGCCACCCTTGCCCTGCAACCTGGGGTGCCTTAAAATGCCTTGATGAAGGAGTTCCCACATCGGCTGCTCACAAAGCCTTCCAGAATGCAAGCCACACCTGAGTGTTTGCGTGTAACTGCAGCCTGCCAGCCACATTTGGCTCTCACCAGCCTTGGTTATACTGCAGGGTGACCCCAACACACTCCCAGTCTTAGATTTTCACCCAGGAAATTTCAGCCCTCTCCTGGGCAATACAAGTTTATATAAAGTTTGTTATTTTTTTAATAGAAATAATATGTATACAATTTACCACCCGAAACAGAGTTTCCTAAACATACTGGATTAGATGAAACAACAGAACAAATTTATTAACTACAAAGAGAGAAATTTTAAGTGAGTACAAGTAATGAGGCATAAAAGTCAGAAATGGTTACAAGAAACAAAGATAAAATGCCGAGGTCTAACTTAACCAACTATGTTAAATTCAAAGCACAGTTTTCTCACCACATGCTTTCAGCAGTACAAACTTATTAGGTCAGGACCCCTTCTCCCTGTATCCAATGAATGTTTCCTTTGTTGCTTCAGGTGCCGTCAATGAGACATGCAGGGAGGGAGAGAGGGGGGTCCTTGAGATATTTGTCCCTCCTTTTTATAGTTTCTGTCCCCCTCTTGAAAAACCTTTCCAGCTGGGTACCAGAGACAAAAAGCCTATGGGAAAGGATGTTCCCGGCTGCTTTTTCCTCACCTGTTTGAGCTTCCTTTGTTTCCCTTCCTGCTTTGGGACTCTGTTTACTGCTTAAATGCAAATTAAACAGAGCACACATTCCTTTGTTTGAGACAGACCTATGTGCCAACCTCAGTATGGAACATGGGTTAACACCATATAGTGGAATCTTATAACTTCACATAAAATGTGTATTGCCACATTGTATCAGGACAATAATGACCAGCAAATTAGGAGTTTCAAATGATACCTCATAAGGCATACTTTGTACAAAGATTATTACAATAGTGTGTAGGGTGTGAATACAGGGGTACATTCTCCCACAGTAAGTTACATCCATTTTGGTGGTGCATGCAGGCATAGGTGGGAATTGCTTAAAAATGAGAATAATCAAATTGAAGTCCAAAAAAATAAAAATAAAAACCCCAACAACTCTAATCCGTTTAGATGCAACCTGTAGAAATATTGTGTATATAGCTATGGAACTGTACAGTACTGTGAACTGTTGTTACTCTCTAAGCCAGTGGTAGGCAACCTATGGCATGCGGGCCGAAGGCAGCACACGAGCTGATTTTCAGTGGCACTCACACTGCCCGGGTCCTGGCCACCAGTCCAGGGGGCTCTGCATTTTAATTTAATTTTAAATTAAGCGTCTTAAACATTTTAAAAACCTTATTTACTTTACATACAACAATAGTTTAGTTATATATTATAGACTTCTAGAAAGAGACCTTCTAAAAATGTTAAAATGTATTACCGGCACGTGAAACCTTAAATTAGAGTGAATAAATGAAGACTCGGCACACCACTTCTGAAAGGTTGCCGACCCCTGCTCTAAGCACTTGGACACTATGGTGATGTGCATTATACAAAACCACATAATAGACATACGGTAGGACACTGTAGAGGACTATGATGCCATATATTCAGGACTATCTAACACATTGCTTTGCAGCAGAGTGATGCAGGAGGTATGAGCTATTTTTTGCAGTTTGCCGTTAGAGCTCGTCAAAATTTTTCTAATTTTGAAATCTGAAGACAAAGAGGGATTTTTTTTTGTAAGACTTCCATAATTTCCCTCCCTTTTTTGACCTTTATAAGGCTGGTAGAAAAGTAATTAAAGTTTTTTTAAAAATTGGGGAAAAATATAAAACAAGTTGTCAACATTCCCCCTCCAGTTTTTGAATACTGGCAGACTGCATCATTTCCTCACCAAGCATTACATCTGATACTGAAGTTATGGGAAATATTTTGGCCCACCATGTTGCATTTGTCATAAGAACATAAGAATGGCCCTACAGGGTCAGACCAAAGGTCCATCTAGCCCAGTATCCTGTCTACCGACAGTGGCCAGTGCCAGGTGCCCCAGTGGGAATGAACAGAACAGATAATCATCAAGTGATCCATCCCCTGTCGCTCATTCACAGCTTCTGGCAAACAGGCTAGGGATACCATTCCTGCCCATCCTGGCTAATAGCCATTGATGGACCTATCCTCCATGAATTTATCTAGTTCTTTTTTGAACCCTGTTATGGCCTTGGCCCTCACAACATCCTCTGGCAAGGAGTTCCACAGGTTGACTGTGTGTTGTGTGAAGAAATACTTTCTTTTATTTGTTTTAAACCTGCTGCCTATTAATTTCATTTGGTGATCCCTAGTTCTTGTGTTATAGCTAACACACTTAGGGATGCAACAAATCCACACCCGAGTGCTCCAACTGTACAGACATAATCTCCAGTGTAGATGCAGCTAGGTTGACAGAAGTATTCTCTCGACCCTAGCTACCTTTGCTTAGGGAGGTGGAGTTCCTACAGCAATGGATAATCCCCTTCTATCGCTGTAGTCTGCTTCTACACCCTGGGCGCTAGAGCAGCATAACTACAGCACTGCAGCTATGCTCCTGCAGCACCCACAGTATAGACATGGCCTTTGTTTGCATCGGCGCAGACTGCATTCACCTCTTCCTCAACTGCCAAACTGAACGCAGAAAATAGGCACTCAAGATGGAGACGTGTCATGCTCTCCCTTGCTACATTCCCACCCTTCCCCAATCAATTGTTCACTTGAGGGGGAGGGAGGAGTGGTGCACGTGTGGGGTGTGGGGAATTTATATTTATACAGATATACGGGCTAGCTGACCAAAAGGACCAAAGGGAGTGACTGCAAATGAGGGTGAAGAGGGAGACAGGAATGACTCTGCCCGCAGCGGTGCTTATGAGTTGGCAGAGACGCAAGCAAAGGTGTTAAGCCCTCTGATGTCACTGAAGATGCATAAGGCGCATCAGTTGTTGTGTCAACAGGCAAGCAGATATACCATAGAACCAGGTGTAGCTAATGATAACTAGGTTTATTCAGTGTTAGGGACACCCAGCTTAGGTAGGGTGACCATATTTCCCAAAGGGAAAATGGGACACCACATGGGGCTCTCCTGAGCACCCTCCCTCCTCCATGTGGGGTTGGCCCAAGCTGTTTGCCGGAGCCCTGCTCTCCACGCCCACGTGGGGCTGGCTTCGCTGCTCACCTGAGCCCTACCTGCCCCCCACTCAAGCCCTGCCTCCCCCAGTGTGTGGGGCTGGCATCACCACTGTTTCCCCCCCCCCCCAAGATGTTCCTCCACACACCACTTTTTTGATAAAAGTGGGCATTTATCCCATTTGCTGCAAGTTGGCAGGAGCAAACGGGACCAATTCCCACTTTTGCCAAAAAAGTCACGGTGGCTGGGACAGGGCTTAAGAAAGGGACTGTCCCGGCCAAAACGGGATGTATGGTCATCCTAAGCTTAGGTCACAGCTGTCCAGGAGGAGCTGCCTATATACTCATGGAGCTAGAGGGAGGCACAGAGTGGGTTCAGGCTCTAAAACAGACAGACACCCCAGCCAGTATAGTGTATGCAAACAAACTTCCATTACACATTTTCCCTTGCAGATCCTGATTCAACGAAGCACTTGGTCTGTTGACTTCCAATGAGACTATTCATGTGTTTAAGGATAAACAAGTGTTTAAGTGGTTTGCTGAATTAGGGCCCTACTCCGCTTGTGTTTTCCTTTCTGTGTCCTCTAGGATTGGAACAATAGTAGATTATATTATTATAAATTGTTCTGTATCAATCATAAAATCTGTCACTTTCTTTTAAAAATATGATTAATGTTTTCCAGGAATTATTCTCCAGTCGTACAATGTTTAAGTTAGCATCAATCTGAGGAGTTACAATCACTAAAGCAAATGGTTTTCTTCTGTTATACACTAAAAAATTACCACTTGCTTGATTCAGATCCATCCTCTTTGCAGCACTGTTAATTATGAGTCAGATGCCCTACTTCTGACATCATATGCTATGTGGGAAGCCAAAAGAGATGGATTTTTCCCTTTGATAACTGTCAATGCTGTAATTCTCAAAGGGAACCAACAAAGCTCTCCTCCCCCAACCCTGATGCCAACATGTTACTTCATAAACAGGAGCAAGAGAAAGTTGTAAATGGTGTTAACATTTCAGGTCAAGTGTTTGTACCAGCTCTAGATGGGTGAAGGAAAGCCAATATAAGGAGTAAACAGATGGTATCCCATGACATTGATGGCTAGAAAACCTGTGAAAAGAGATAAATGTTGTAGGGATACAAAGCTATGGTTAGGGAGGACCAAAAAGAACAGAACTGCTTGGCACTTCACACTCTCTCTCCAAAAGCCTGCTACCCAGATAAAATAAACATGCAGGGGGCAGCTGTTGTTTGGTGCTTTCTCAGGGGTTGTGTTGGCATTTGTGAAAAGCATTTGCCCAGATCCCGAAAACAATTTAGGTGCCTAACTTATTGAAATTAATGGGAGTTAGGCACCTCCAATGCCTTTGAGGATCTGGGCCTAATCATAACCAGGAGGCATAGCAGATAAATAAAGTACCCGTAAGTAACATAAAATGCCACGCCATAGTTTTAGAACATATGGTAGATCTGCAGCTTCATGTTATGCTGCATTGCAAGAGCCATGAGCCAGTTACAGAATTCTCTCCCAGGCAATCAAAGCTCTTGTCCGTTCAGCACTCATCCTTAGGATACTGTATGGAACCTTTAATGGATGCCCAGTGTTACAGAAGCCATAATACTTCACGCAGCTGAGAACATACCTGGGGACTCCAGATAATAAGGACCAAACAGACCAGCCTGTAGTGGATGAGCTTAGGTAGTGTACCTTCAGGAGGCACCACGAGATCAGACTCCAGGCTGATAGCTACAGGGCCAGAACTTTCTCCTGACTTCAGTACACCTGCACCACTTACAGAACTGAGGCTCGGCCCATAACATTTATTTTACATAAAAGGGGAAATGAAAATAAAAACAGGCTTACACTCTGGGGTAGAATTTGGCCTATTATAAACTGGTATTTCCATCATAGGTTCCTAGTGACACGTATAAAAACTATTCATACTTTAAGGAGTGTCATGTCATGTTAGGGAAAAGGCATTTTAAAATAAAAGTGTGTATAATTGACTTTAGTACTTATTCTTTTTCCTTAGCTGCTGGACAAGGACACATAAGCTGCTTGCAATGGTTGATTGAAATGGGAGCCGATTGCGACATTACAAATGAAGCTGGAGAGACTCCAAAGGATGTAGCCAAGAGGTAGCAGTTCAGATCTCTGAGCTGTAATTTATTTGTATAGGGACTGATTCTGCACTCACTGCTTTTATACCACTGTAACTCTGTTGACTTCAGGTAGTGTTACTCCTGATTTACATTGGTGTAGATGAGAGCAGAATCAAGCCCATGAATTTCAACTTTGGGTTATAACAGCCATTTGGCTCTATTGCTGTTGCAAAGGGTTTTACTGAGGGTATTTATATACCTATTGTAACTAGAGATGTGTCAAATTCTGCATAAGGCAATGTGGCGGGGCGACGACTCACCGGCCCGGCACCTCCTGCTGGTCATCCTGGGAATTAGCTCTTCCAGCCCAGAGTGTCCTCTGCCAGCGTCTCGCCTGCCGCTGGTCCCTGTGTCCCTCCCGGACCCTGGTGCCCTTTGCTCAGGAGTTCTGCCCACCACAGTACCTCCTTGCTCTGGGTCTCCCCACCCAGGGGAACCCCCAACCCTCTATCCCCATCTTGCCTCAGTGGCTACTGCCAGTCACCATCTAGCCCCTGCTCACTGGGGCAGACTGCAGTCTATAAACCACTCATCATTGGCGCGCGGGGGGGGGGTTGGACCAGCTGCCTCTGCCTATCTCAGAGCTGCCCCAGTACCTTTTGTAGGCCTTTAGCAAGGCCTGCAGCCTGGGGTTTTATTAGGCTGGAGCTCCCCAGCTCCCTCTGCCCTTCCCCAGCACTGCTCCACCCTAGGTACCCTGCTCAGCTCCCAGGCAGCCAGGTCCTTCTCTCTCAGGAGCTAGAGAGAGAGTGACTCCTTCTGGCCCACAGCCCTCTTATAAGGGCCGGCTGGGCCCTGATTAAGCTGGCCACAGCTGGGGCTGCTTTCCCAATCAGCCTGCCTTTCAGAGCCACAGCCCTCTCCAGGGCTGCTTTTAACCCCTCTTTACTGGAGTGGGGCAGCCATCCCACTACAGGCAAGATGAGACCTGTTAAGTTTAGAAAAGAGAAGATTGAGAGGAGACATGATAAAGGTATACAAAAAAATGACACTGCAGGCGGCCAGTTGGGCACTCCTGTTTACCCTTAAATATAACACAGGTGCTTATCTGATTCAATTAAAAGGCAAAATAAATTTAAAATACAATTTTGCACAACGTATTAAACGGTGCGACTAACTGCCACAGGATATTACTGAGGCAAAAGTGTAGCCTCATCAAAATGGTGCAAAAACCATTTTAGAACGTGTGGCAGCTGCTGCTCTTTGACATATATTCAAGTGTGTGTGTTCTAATCAGCAGTGGAACTCGGGCTGCTTTTTCAGATGGGCGTGTGTATTTTACTGGATCTGAACAACTGACTGTGTTGTGCAGATTCGCCCGGCTGGCAGCTGTTGAGCTTTTGAGACGGGCAATGGGAGACGATTCTGACGAAGAATTAGATGACAACGATGTAAGGTTTTTCGACAGACACGGCGTGGAAGGGAGCACAGACACCACGGAAGATTTAATTCTGGATGAAGCAAAAAAAAGAGACGCCCGCAGTAAGTTCTTTCTCTCTTTACTGTTTCTTCTCTTGAACAGGTCGGAAGGAATGAGAATCCTAGGACAAAATATTTGTACTTGCAGAGTTTCTCCCTACTGCTGCAGAATCTTTTGTCAGTACCAATGAGCTTTAAAATATATTGTGGCAATGAAGAAAAATATTTTAATCATGGAAGTTAGAACAGAGGATAATTTAGGCAAATCTAGTCCATCTCTGGAAAGCCAGCACAAGATTGTTCCTTACAGTATTTTTTTGAGTGATGTGTCAGATGTAGTTTTAAATGTATTCAGTAATGGCGATTCTGCTACCTTCTGTGAGAGGCTGTTCCACAGGCTAATAGATCCTACTGCCAAAAAACATCTCCCAACATTCAGAAAACCCAGCATCTTCACGCACATCCTCATGTTAGTTACCCAGAGAACTGTCTGTCTTGCAGTAAGAGCCTACCAAAAGATTGAAGAACTTCGACAACTTCTAGAAATTGCCTACAGCAACTACAAACAGCTGGGAGGAATAACTGTAGAGGAGAGGAAGAAGAAGAAAGAAGAAAGGGAGGCTGAAAAGTAAGATTCAATTAACTCTGTAACGTTTGTAAAATCTGTAGAGATCCATGGATGGAAGGAGCTAGAAGAGTGCAACGTATTAGTGTTACTTATTATTGTATTTATTTATTATGTTTCAAATGCAGAACCTATGGTTAAGAACTTATCAGATGGCTACTAGGTCTAAAAAACCTCAGCAAAGGCATACGTGGGCTTATAGCCACTTCCATAATGTTTACCTAATTCCCCAGTGTCTCATTACTGTACAGAAATGTTCTTTTAAATGTCCTGAGTTTAAAGGAAATGCAATACTGTCTTGCTATGATTTTGGAATATTAAATGGTGGTGTCACTTTTTGTAGGTTACTTCAACTTTCTCCTGGACACCTGGTTACTTACCCAGAGTTTTAAAGGTAGTTACACATTGCTCCACTCAGTGTCACTGTCAAAAGTGAGTTAGGCTCTTAGGATCCTATGTCCCAGGTGCGATGCAGTGCCTAATTATCTTTAAAAGCTGGGCCTGAGTCCCTGCGGAGCCACTGTCTCTCTCTCTCTCTTTCTGTTACAGTCTGTTGGCATCCCCGATGTCTCTTGTTAGTCACTGATAAAAGGTGCGTGTTTGGGAAAGAACTAACTTACAGCAGGATTGCAGATGGACAGCAGGGCTGGCAGAGACTCTTGCTTTGGGGGGAGCAAAAGATGTCACCAGTGGGATTAGAAGTATTAACTTAAAACTTTAAAGGATATGACTCGAGACTGCTAACAGGGTCCCTTTCAGCTCTAAATCAGTGTTCAAATCCATCCACCCAAGGTTGGTAGTGACCGAAAAGTCATGACTATCTTGTTTGGCTTGTGAAAAATGGATTTGTAGTTTCAGTCCAGTTGCATCCACATCACAAAAGCCCCCATTACAACTGGCACTGATTTGGCTCCTTTGCTGACAATATCTGCAGAGTAACCAAGGACTGAGTGGGCATACGGAGACTCTACTGTCTCCATACAAAGGATTCCTCCATGGATGTTTCAAGACACACTGGCCAAGCAGTGTGGGGAAAACTTGCTATTGCCTCCCTGGCTTTTCATGAGCATTAAATTCACTCCAATGGCTTTTCAGTGCCCACTCGCACATTTTAAAATGTTTTGTTTTATAAATCGTTGGGGTGAAAAAGGCAAGCAAAGGAGCCACTCAGGCCTTAGTTCATCCTAAAGCTCATAGTTTTCCCTTGTCAGCATATAGACTTGGCAACAATCTGGCTCTTTCTGTTCAACACTTGTCAGTAAGGCATTTGGCATCAGGATACCAGCCCCAAATATCACAGTGGCAGAGCCTGATTTTCAGACGTGCTGAGTATCTGCACTTCACTTGATTTCAGTGGGAGCTCTGGATGCGCCGCATACCTGACAGGCAGGCAAACTCTCAGTACTTCCTTCTGTAAAATGGGGATAATACTTACTGTATTTCTTCCGTTTAAATTTGCAGAGCCTGTGTGTTTCTAACTTACCCCAGTGTGATGGTGTTGATTCATGGTGGCGTGAGGGAGAACAGACTCAGACACGGTTTCAGTTTGACATTAGACAGCTGGTCACAATAAGAACGACAGGATATGAAATGTGAACGTCTAAACTGAAAAAGGGATTGCTTAGTAGCTCTTGCTGCAGCTTCACCAATAGTAAACCACATACACATTGTGGTTCATCTTCGAATCTCTTCCTTATTTGGGGTTTAGCTTTAGGCTTGGAAACAGTTTAAGGGAACCATCTACTGCTATGCAAGATCTGCCACCTGAGCGCCCATTGTTTAAGGAACCAGTTTGGAAGAACCTTCACCATTTTGTACTAACCCTTGGGTTCTGCAGTTATTTTTCTTGTCCTGTTAGTTGTGGCCGGGAGCCGAGCATGCAGCCTGGCACGTACTTGTAAGGGTCCTAAACTTTTTACTAAGACAACCCATCAATAGCATTTTGTCTCTTTTGGGGATCCACCGTTACCCCTGTTTCCTACTCCAGCCTAGCCTCCAAGGCCTCTGCTCGGCTTCCCCCAGCCCCACCCGTTCCTGTGGTCCCCCTCCCCCTGCAGCTGGGTCGTGATTGCTACCAGGCTGCTGACTAGCCACTCGCTGGCTCCGGCTGCTTCCTCCCTGCTGTTGCTGCCCAGGGGAAGTGAGAGCAGCGGGATGCGGGCAGCAGCTGCGCAGAGGAAGGGGCCAGAGCCAGTGCTAGGACAGTCAGCAGCCTATCTCTGCCCTGTGCATGCCTTGGAGGCACTTCCTCCGCACTCCTGCTGCCCAGTCCCACTCCCAACGCGAAGTAAGAGCACACAGGGAAAGCAACACCTAGACCAGGGGTGGCCAAACTGTGGCTTGTGAGCCACAGGTGGCTCGTTTACTGTTAAAGTGTGGCTCGCAGAGTGCCCCCCCCCTTCTCCACCTACCAGATGGGAGGGTGCGGGGGCTCGGGACCTCTGCCTTGCAGTGGGGTGGTGGGGTAGGGGCTTCTCCTGAGCCAAGATGGGGGGCTCAGGGCTTCTGCCCCATGGGGTGCATGTGCCGGGGCTTGATACTTCAGCAGGTGTGGGGTTGAAGCCCCAAATCCCGGCAGGCTCTTGAACTTCTGAAGATTGTTGTATGCAGCTCAGAGGGTCAGTAAGTTTGGCCACTCCTGACCTAGACCCTTCCTGCAATCTACTGTTTGGGTAACACTGTTCTACAGGCTGTCGGGTCTGCTCCAGTGTATGGGATGATGTTGCCCTCTAGTGGTTGGTCTATGTTGAGTATAAACTTTAGTACTAGTGTGCTGCCAGCTAAGGGTTATTGTCCTTCAGCTCGGGCCTGTGATGACAGCCATAGGTTCTGAGTGACTTATCACCCATGAACATGATTTAGTCTTTACCTATGTAACCCTTCTGCCAGGTGGCGTTGGTAGCAACAAGGGCCAGGTTCAATGTCTAGGCATTTCTCCTAACCACAGAAAATAGAACCGGCTTGAGCCCCCACCCAGCAATCTGGAAAACCAACCACAACCCCCAACTGCCTTTAAGCGTCAGTACTTCCCCTCTCATAGGCACTGAGGCTGTGTATAGCAAAGAAAACTTTTAATAAAAAGGGAAAAGGAACCCAGCAATAATTTGAGAAAACCCCACAATCACAATTCAAAACCCCATGACCATGGGCAAACACCTACCCCAGACTACATTGGGCAGTGTCCTTTGCCTCAGTCTCTCATCTTGTGGTGTGAAAGTCTGACATCCAAATGTTCCTCTAACATGCCACTCCTGTCTCCCTGCACCCCACCCACAGTTGCTGTCCTTGGTCAGCAAAGACCCAGAGTTCAGCGGTGTGTTCATGTGAGTTCACCTCCCATCCTGGGGTGGGGTGAGGGGAAGGTATGGAGCAATGCCTGACACCGCCACGGTTCGCTCTGCTGTCACTGCCTGCTGCTGTTAGCTAGTCTCTGTCACGACTGTCAGTCTCTGCCTCTGCTGGCCGACCTCCTGCTGCCACCACTCTCCGCTGCCTTGTCATGTTCTGAGGTTCCACCACTTAATACAGCTCTCCGTGATGTCAGCAGGTAGTGGGAAATCTCACTGCTAGAGCAGGCTGTCCAGTCTTTCACCCCACCCATTGTCCCACAGCCGGTCTAAGGCTATGTCTATACTATCACTTATGTTGGCAAAACTTATGTCGCTCAAGGGTGTGGGAAAAAACATCCCCGAGCAACATAAGTTTTGCCGGCATAAGTGGTACTATGCACAGCGCTGCGTTGGTGGGAGAGCTTCTCCTGCCAACGTAGCTACAGCCACTCGTTGGGGGTGGTTTTATTATATCGACAGGAGAGCTCTTTCCCATCGACATAGAGAGGCTACACGAGAGATCTGACAGCAGTGCACCTGCATCGGTACAGCTGTGACGCTGTAAGGTCTCTAGTTTAGACATAGCCTAAGTGATTTCAGCTCCAGTGATCACAGAACATCTCAGCTGAGTCTAATCAGTTCTGTCTTTAAACAGTGCATGGATGAGAGGAGGGTCAACTGGTGTCTAAAACTCCTGAGGGCGAGCCAACATTACTAGGTAGAAACACCTGTCCCAACTCTCTCTCCGCTTCACTGGGTTTATCATCCCTACCCCCTGTTTAGCGAGTGAGGTTCAATTTAGGGTAACCCCCTCAATCAAGGGCAGGCTAAGTACAGTTCTGCTGCCCTTTACTCGTACAATAAGAATAACAACATTTCATCACTCCTGCTTTCAATACTTCAGTGCTTTCATTATAAATATATGCTTTCTATATAAATCCATGGTATGCTCACATCTTGAATACTATGTGCAGATCTGGTCACCCCATCTCAAAAAAGATATATTGGAATTGGAACAGGTTCAGGAAAGGGCAACAAAATTGATTAGGTGTACAGAACGGCTGCTATATGAGGAGAGATTAATAAGACTGGGACTTCTTAGCTCGCAAAAGAGACGACTAAGGGGCGATATGACAGAGGTCTATAAAATCATGACTGGTGTGGAGAAAGTAAATAAGGAAGTGTATTTACCTCTTCACATAACACAAGACCCAGGGGTCATCAAATGAAATGAAGAGGCAGCAGGTTTAAAACAAACAAAAGGAAGTATTTTTTCACACAATGCACATTCAATCTGTGGAACTCTTTGTCAGAGGATGTTGTGAAGGCCAAGACTATAACACGGTTTAAAAAAACAACCCCAACCCCAACCTAGATAAGTTCCTGGAGGATACGTCCATCAATGGCTATTAGCCAGGATGGACAGAGATGCAAAACCATGATCTGAAGTTTCCCTAGCCTCTGTTTGCCAGAAGCTGCGAATGAGCAACAGGGGATGGATCATTTGATGATTCCCTGTTCTGTTCATTCCCTCTGGGGCAGCTGGCATTGGCCATTGTCAGAAGACAGGATGCTGGGCTAGATGGACCTTTGGTCTGACCCAGTATGGCTGTCCTTATGTGAAGTGATTTGTAACTCCCCACTAGTTAAAACTGATCACTTTGCAAAGCAGCTCCATCGGCTGCATACCTAGCTGGAGTAGGTGTGTCTATGCAAATACGGTCTGTTCCTGAAGTCTTCACCCCCCAGCTCATCACTAGATGTCAGGGGAGAGTTCATTCAGACCCAACTTACATCTATGTAGACCTGGCTTCTTACAGCAGCAAAGAGCTTCTCTCTCTTCTCCCCACCTAGTGCAGTAGCTGAGTAGGATTCCAATTTAGAGTTCCCCATGGTGCGAGGTCAGGCACTGGCTAATGTATGTAGTGTTTCTCCAGAGTCCCAAAGAGATTTCACACTCATCAGAGCAGGGAGCATGTCTCCCTTGAACTCTTTTACAACAGAGAGCAGGCTATTGGTGCTTAAATAATCACCTTAGCTGATAAAAGGCCACCAAGGTTTGGAATGTGGCCTTCCTGTATTTATGCTGGTGCTGGCAGCAGGTGCTGGGGACCCAGTACTCCTTCCTGGAGCAGCAGGAAAGGCAGTTTCAGGTGTATCACCCCCAGGCCTCCATAAGCTATCTTGCCCTGTAGTAGCAGGATAGTGCCTGCACCCTCCTTTTGGGCCACCACAGAGTAACAGAGGCAGGAGCTGACATAGTTAACAGCATTTCATGAGACTTGGCTTGCCTGATTTTTGCGTTTGGCAGGATGATTAGAGAGCTGGAGGCCCAGCTGGAATACGAGCGAGTCCGTCGAGAGAAGCTGGAGCGTCAGCTGGATGAATACCGAGCAGAGACAAACCACCTCAAAGAGTGTCTGGAGAAACTGCAGCTCACACCCACCACCTCTGGGGTGAGTGTCTGCCCTCAGGTGACTGCTTTGGGGAATGTGTGAAAAACAACATGAAAAGGAACAAGGTTCATTAGCAACATATAGCACAGTTGCCGCAAAGACACCAGCAGCATCTGTTGTGTCCACCTGGGTCAGCACCGCCGAAGAGCAAAGAGGATGCTCAGACAGAAAGGATTGCTCTTCTTTACAGCCACCATTTGTAGCCAGACAGGTGCACAGCTATCTTCCTTGATGTTAGTATTGGCCATAGGCCTGGACCCAACCCCCTAGATATGAACAACATGGAACTCTGGTACATGATAATTGCCCCAAAGGCTGCTTCAGAAAGTGTGGGGAAAAAAACCAATTCCCCTCCTCCCCAACAACAACAGACAATTATGTGACAGGTTTCAGAGTAACAGCCGTGTTAGTCTGTATCCGCAAAAAGAAGAATAGGAGTACTTGTGGCACCTTAGAGACTAACAAATTTATTAGAGCATAAGCTTTCGTGGACTACAGCCCATTTCTTCGGATGCATATAGAATGGAACATATATTGAGGAGATATATATACACACATACAGAGAGCATAAACAGGTGGGAGTTGTCTTACCAACTCTGAGAGGCCAATTAATTAAGAGAAAAAAAAAAAAACCTTTGAAGTGATAATCAAGCTAGCCCAGTACAGACAGTTTGATAATAAGTGTGAGAGTACTTACAAGGGGAGATAGAGTCAATGTTTGTAATGGCTCAGCCATTCCCAGTCCTTATTCAAACCGGAGTTGATTGTGTCTAGTTTGCATATCAATTCTAGCTCAGCAGTCTCTCTTTGGAGTCTGTTTTTGAAGTTTTTCTGTTGTAATATAGCCACCCGCAGG